>NC_084584.2:16507500-16632500 GCF_033978685.3 Nerophis lumbriciformis | reverse complement strand
CAATTATCTGATAGCAGTTTTTTGTTTTTTTTTAAGTAGAAATGCGTATCATGGCGGCGCGTGAAGCGTGGGCGGCCATGAAGTGATCTCCGGGAGAGTCACACGGGGTTCTCGACGACGGCGCCGCCGGTAATCATCAGAAAGATGCGTCGCTTCTGAGAAGTTCTTCAGTGGTTCCGTTTGGAGTAAGTGTGCCCAAAAGGCGGCCCGGGGGGACATTTTTTTAATTGCCCGCCACACAATTTAAAACGTACCATTACCAACAAACGCCTAAAAAGTGGAATATAAGCGCAAATAGGTGTAAAGTAGAGATGTCCGATAATATTATCGTCCGATAAATGCTTTAAAATGTAATATCGGAAATTATCGGTATCGTTTTTTTTATTTATTTATTTTTTTTTTTTATTACTTACAATTAGTGCACCAACCCAAAAAACCTCCCCCCCATTCACACTCATTCACACAAAAGGGTTGTTTCTTTCTGTTATTAATATTCTGGTTCCAACATTATATATCAATATGTATCAATACAGTCTGCAAGGGATACAGTCCGTAAGCACACATGATTGTGCGTGCTGCTGCTCCACTAATAGTACTAACCTTTAACAGTTAATTTTACTCATTTTCATTAACTACTAGTCTCTATGTAACTGTTTTTATATTGTTTTACTTAATTTTTTATTAAAATTTTTTTTTAAATGTATTTATCTTATTTTATTTAATAATTTTTTAAAAAAAAGGACCTTATCTTCACCATACCTGGTTGTCCAAATCAGGCATAATAATGTGTTAATTCCACGACTGCATATACAGCGGTACCGGTTGATATCAGTATCGGTTGATATCGGTATCGGTAATTAAGAGTTGGACAATATCGGATATCGGCAAAAAGCCATTATCGGACATCCCTAGTGTAAAGTTGGGATGTCCGATAATATCGGCCTGCCGATATTATCGGCCGGAAATGCGTTAAAATGTAATATCGATAATTATCGGTATCGGTTCTTTATTATTGGTATCGAGTTTTTTTAATTTTTATTAAATCAACATAAAAAACACAAGATACACTTGCAATTAGTACACCAACCCAAAAAACCTCCCTCCCCCATTTACACTCATTCACACAAAAGGGTTGTTTCTTTCTGTTATTAATATTCTGGTTCCTACATTATATATCAATATATATCAATACAGTCTGCAAGGGATACAGTCCGTAAGCACACATGATTGTGCGTGCTGCTGGTCCACTAATAGTACTAACCTTTAACAGTTAATTTTACTCATTTCCATTAATTACTAGTTTCTATGTAACTGTTTTTATATCCATCCATCCATTTTCTACCGCTTATTCCCTTCGGGGTCGCGGGGGGCGCTGGAGCCTATCTCAGCTACAATCGAGCGGAAGGCGGGGTACACCCTGAACAAGTCCCCACCTCATCACAGGGCCAACACAGTGGTTTTACTTAATTTTTTATTCAAAATTTTTTTTTTAATTGATTTATCTTATTTTATTTAATACATTTCTTTAAAAAGGACCTTATCTTCACCATACCTGGTTGTCCAAATCAGGCATAACAATGTGTTAATTCCACGACTGCATATATAACGGTATCGGTTGGTATCGGTAATTAAGAGTTGGACAATATCGGAATATCGGATATCGGCAAAAAGCCATTATCGGACATCTCTAGTGTAAAGTAGGGATGTCTGATAATATCGGCCTGCCGATATCATCGGCCGATAAATGCGTTGAAATGTAATATCGGAAATTATTGGTATCGTTTTTTTATTACCGGTATCGTTTTTTTAATTTTTTTTTTTTTTAATTTTTTTTTTGTTTTTTTGTTTTTTTTTTATTAAATCAACATAAAAAACACAAGATACACTTACAATGAGTACACCAACCCAAAAAAGTGAAGTGAAGTGAATTACATTTATATAGCGCTTTTTCTCAAGTGACTCAATGCTCAAAAAACCTCCCTCCCCCATTTACACTCATTCACACAAAAGGGTTGTTTCTTTCTGTTATTAATATTCTGGTTCCTACATTATATATCAATATATATCAATACAGTCTGCAAGGGATACAGTCCGTAAGCACACATGATTGTGCGTGCTGCTGGTCCACTAATAGTACTAACCTTTAACAGTTAATTTTACTCATTTTCATTAATTACTAGTTTCTATGTAACTGTTTTTATATTGTTTTACTTCATTTTTTATTAAAACATTTTTTTTTAAATTTATTTATCTTATTTTATTTAATTAATTAAAAAAAAAAAGGACTATATCTTCACCATACCTGGTTGTCCAAATTAGGCATAATAATGTGTTAATTCCACGACTGTATATATAGCGGTATCGGTTGATATCAGTTTCTGTAATTAAGAGTTGGACAATATCGGAATATCGGATATCGGCAAAAAGCCATTATCGGACATCCCTAGTGTAAAGCAAGGCTATTCCGGCCGGGGAAAGACACCATACCGGCCCCCGAGTTCGGGTTTAAACCCGGAAGCCATTTCTGCAGCAAAATCCGAGGAACACTGTCGTGGTCCTGTTTGTGAGGACCACCTCAGAAAACACGTGGCTGTCCAAGTAGCACCATAATGACCAACTTTAAAATACGGTAGCGTAGTAGGCCTAAGTATTCATCAAAAACAAGGCAGATGTTTTATTAACAATTATATTCAATATGTTTGGCCACTGTAACATTACACACAGTCGCAACAGTAACTCTGTTTCAATATGAAGAAATGAAACCCTGTACTAAAACATTTGCTTCCTCCTGATCCATGTTTCCAATTACGGATTTAAGCCACAACAGTGGTTTTGTTGGATTTGTCATTGTCAAGCAAACAAGCTCCACCTTTTCCCATCACAGCCTGTAGCTACAGTCATGTCAAAAGTTGACATACACTTGTAAAGAACATAATGTCATGGCTGTCTTGAGTTTCCAATCATTTCTGCAACTCTTATTTTTTTGTGATAGAGTGATTGGAGCACATACTTGTTGGTCACAAAAAACATTCATAAAGTTTGCTTCTTTTATGAATTCATTATAGGTCTACTGAAAATGTGACCAAATCTGCTTCTGGTTGAATTGTTGACCACTCCTCTTGACAAAATTGGTGCAGATCAGCTAAATGTGTTGGTTTTCTGACATGGACTTGTTTCTTCAGTATTGTCCACACTTTTAAGTCAGGACTTTGGGAAGGCCATTCTAAAATCTTTATTCTAGCCTGATTTAGCCATTCCTTTACCACTTTTGACGTGTGTTTGGGGTCATTGTCCTGTTGGAACACCCAACTGCGCCCAATAGCCAACCTCCGGGGTTGTCCTGAAGGATTTGGAGGTAATCCTCCTTTTTAACTGTCCCATTTACTCTCTGTAAAGCACCAGTTCCATTGGCAGCCAAACAGGCCCAGAGCATAATACTACCACCACCATGCTTGACGGTAGGAATGGTGTTCCTGGGATTAAAGGCTTCACCTTTTCTCCTCCAAACATATTGTGGCCAAACAGCTGTACCCAAAACTGTACCAACGGCGGATAACCGTCTGTCAGCGGGAACCGGAAGCAGCGTTTTATATCCTTTTATAAGATACAAGTATTTCAGGTTTTTACCGTATTTTTCGGACTATAAGTCGCAGTTTTTTTCATAGCTCCAGTGCGACTTATATATGTTTTTTTCCTTTTTTATTATGCATTTTCGGCAGGTGCGACTTATACTCCGAAAAATACGGTAATATATTTTTACAATTATATTTATGTTGTAACAGACTGGGTTCTATGTTATTTTTTATGGTGTACATGTAGTTTATGTAATGTTTAACGGATGTTGTGGTTTCCCATGGCTTTGAAGGCACCATTGCCACGTGCAGCTTTCTCTGCCAATGTTCGTCTTTGTTTACATGTCTTCTGCGTGTTGATAGGTTGGGAGGCTGGGAAAGGGCGGACGTAAGCGGAGAACGTGGAGAACATTCGGTTCCCCGCGATGGAAATGACGGAGTAATGTCTGAATTGTTTGTTTCGGCGTCGACTACGGCCTAGAGCAGTCGGGATTGTAACGACTCCTGGCTGGTAAACCTTGGATAACAGCTTGAGTCACGTCATTACAATATCTAATCGATGATTCTTTGGCGTACCACTAGAGGGCGCCCACGTACTACCAGTGGTACACGTACCACAGTTTCAGAATCACTGTAAACACATTGGCAGATCCTTGCATTGACATTTAATTTTGCTTGCAAACATACAACATTGGGGTTCAAACTTGTGATTTACATAGCTGAGGCGTTCCTCAAGGCACATTATTAAGTCCTCTCCTTTTTGGCAGTTACACATTTGGTAACATCCATCTATCTTCAACCGCTTATCCAGAATCGGGTCGCGGGGACAACAGCTCCAGCAGAGACCCCCAGATTTCCCTCTCCAGAGCAACATTAGCAACTTCCTCCTAGGGAATCCCGAAGCGTTCCCAGGCCAGAGAGGAGATGTAATCCCCCATCTGGTCCTTGGCCTTCCGCGGGGTCCCCTCCCAGTGGGACGTGCAACGAGGACCTCCCGTGAGGCATCCGCACGAGATGCCCGAACCAACTTCCTGAGGGTGCTGAGGAAGAACAGACTGGCGAGGCCTTCTATCGCTCGGCTGTCGAGAGCCTGCTGACGTACTGCATACCAGTGTGGTACGCCAGCTGCACTGAAGCAGACAAACAAGCGATTCACAGGGTCATAAAGTCTGCACAAAAAATCATCGGCTGCCCCCTCCCCTCCCTGAAGGATTTACACAACTCCCGCTGTCTCAACAGAGCAAAAAGCATCACCAAGGACAGCACACACCCTGGCTTCCACCTGTTGGACCTACTACCATCGGGCAGGCGTAACAGGTGCATCAGAGCCAGAACAAACAGGCTCAGAGACCGCTTCTTTCCCAGAGCTGTCACCATCCTGAACTCTAACTTATTATAATAATTCACCCTAATACCCTACTGTGCAATATTACCCTTCGAGTGCAATACATCCGACACTGATTGTTATTTTTTACTCCGGTACTCTTGTCTTGTACTGTATATTGTACAGTATTTTGTATTTCTATAGTGTTTTGTATATTGTACAGGATTGCTTATTATTTTTATTGGATAGTAGTCTGTTTATTTCAATTGTTAGTTGTTGTTTTTTTTCTTTATTACCTCTTGTGTAATTTATTTTTACCCCATATTTGTTCCCACTACCGCACCTTAAGTTGGAGTCCTTAATCTCGTTATATGCAAATATAATGACAATAAAGTCCATTCTATTCTATTCTATTCTACCTAAGCTGGTTCCTTTCCAAGCGAAGGAGCAGCGGCTCTACTCCGAGTCTCTCTCGGATGACTGAACTTCTCACCCTATCTCTAAGGGAGATGCCAGCCACCCTTCTGAGGAAACTCATTTCCGGCCGCTTATATCCGCGATCTTATTCTTTCGGCCATGACCCACACTTCATGACCATAGGTGAGAGTAGGAATGTAGATAGCTCGGTAGACCGAGAGCTTTGCCTTCTGGCTCAGCTCTCGTTTCGTCACAACATTGCGGCAGAGAGACTGCAATACTGTCCCAGCTTCTCCGGTTCTCCGGCTGATTTCCTTCTCCATCTTTCCCTCACTCGTGAACAAGACCCCGAGATACTTAAACTCCTCCCCCTTGGACAGAGTCTCGTTCTCTACCTGGACTGTACAATCCATCGGTTTCCTACTGAGAACCATGGCCTCAGATTTGGAGATGCTGATCCTAATTCCAGCTGCTGAACACTCTGCTGCCGAACGGATCCAGTGAGAGCTGAAGGTCACGAACTGAAGGTGCCATAAGGACCACATCATCTGCAAACAGCAGTGACGCAACCTTTAGCCCCATGAGACGTATACCCTCTCCGCCATGGCCACGACTATGCCTAGAAATCCTGTCCATGAAAATCACAAACAGGATAAGTGACAGAGCGCAGCCCTGGCGGAGACCAACTCCCACTGGAAACGGATCCGACTTACATCCAAGCACCCGGACACAACTCTCGCTTTGGTTGTACAGAGATTGGATGGCCCTCAGCAGGGTTCCCCTCACTCCGTACTCCCTCAGCACCTCCCACAAGAACTCCCGGGGGACCCGGTCATACGCCTTCTCCAAATCCACAAAGCACATGTAGACTGGATAGGCATACTCCCAGGCCTTCTCCAGGATTCCCGCAAGAGTAAAGAGCTGGTCAGTTGTTCCACGACCAGGACGGATTCCACATTGCTCCTCTTGAATCTGAGGTTCGACTATCGGCCGGACCCTCCTTTCCAGTACCTTGGCGTAAACTTTACCAGGGAGGCCTAGAAATCCTGGTTACATTTGGTAACATGATTGATGCAGTCAGTCGTCATTTGTTCAACTTCTTCAGTTTTACTAGTGGTGTTCCTCAAGGTTCCATCTTAGGTCCTCTCTTTTTCATCATTTCAACTGTTGACGCTAAAAGCTGCGGCTGCACAATATGTTATTTTTCAAACCAATACCGGTTATATTTATTGTTTTTAAATGTAGATATAACAAGTTTGTGCCCACCCTTCATTTTGCTTCCTTGGCAGCAAGCGTCTTTGTCGGCTTTCAAAACACCGTCTTAGAAATGCTGGCTCTTTAGGTGGCTGATAAGGTTCGATGTGTTGAAGTGCAAAGTCTCCCGCTGCCCCCGCGCAAAGTTTGCAGGGCATTCAGTGCAAATAATACGCAAAATGAAATTGTTCCCTCTGAAACATTGAGGAAGTTCAACACGATCGACGTCATGTTTGTTTATAGTGAGCTAATGGGAAGTTACCAACATGTGAAAAGGAGCGCTTGATTTGCTCACTCTAGCACGCCTACAGCACTGTACTTAGACTTAGACTTTTGTTCCACACAGTAGCTCAGTTACAATGATGGAAAGTGTAAGGATGGAAAGGACAATGCAGGTAAATAGACTAATTATAGCGATATAAAATATAACATATATACACAATATATGTACAGTATATTATATATACTGATATATTATGTCTATATCATATATACAATAAATAACAATGACCATGTACAATATTACAGTATATGTGACAGCTACAGCATAAAATAGAGAGTAAATCCAGCAGAAAATAGAAACTACACATTAAAAACAAAGAGAAGTAGCTAACATGTCAGGTGTCAGGTAATAGGCATCATTTATTGGTGTATGGCGAGTGATTATACAGCTGGATGGAGTGCGGAATGAAGGAGTTCTTGAATGGGAACGAAGCTGAAGGAGCCTGTTGGAGTATGAACTCCGCTGTCCCTCAGTTGTCTGGTGGAGTGGATGGGGCAGGATTGTCCATGATGGCCAGCAGTTTGTCCAGTGTCCTCCTGTCCCTCACTGACACAAGCGCCTCCAACTGCGTGCCAATAGTTTGGCCGGCTTTCCGGATCAGTTTGTCAATCCGGTTTGAGTCCCTTTTTGCTGGTGCTGCTGCCCCAACAAACCACTGCAAAGTACAGGGCACTGGCCACTACGGACTGATAAAAGATCTCCTATGTTCATGCCCTTCTTGTAAACAGCTTTGCAGTTGTCCTTCCAGTCCAGTCTGCTGTTCAAGTGGACTCCCAGGTACAAACCCCGTTTCCATATGAGTTGGGAAATTGTGTTAGATGTAGATATAAATGGAGTACAATGAATTGCAAATCCTTTTCAACCCATATTCAGTTGAATATGCTACAAAGACAACATATTTGATGTTCAAACTGATACTTTTTTTTAGTAAATAATCATTAACTTTAGAATTTGATGCCAGCAATACGTGACAAAGAAGTTGGGAAAGGTGTCAATAAATACTGATAAAGTTGAGGAATGCTCATCAAACACAGGTGAACAGGCAAATTGGGAACAGGTGGGTGCCATGATTGGGTATAAAAGTAGATTCCATGAAATGCTCAGTCATTCACAAACAAAGATGGGCCGAGGGGTCACCACTTTGTCAGCAAATGCGTGAGCAAATTGTTGAACAGTTTAAGAAAAACCTTTCTCAACCAGCTATTGCAAGGAATTTAGGGATTTCACCATCTACGGTCCGTAATATCATCAAAGGGTTCAGAGAATCTGGAGAAATCACTGCACGTAAGCAGCTAAGCCGGTGACCTTCGATCCCTCAGGCTGGACTGCATCAACAAGCGACATCAGTGTGTAAAGGATATCACCACATGGGCTCAGGAACACTTCAGAAACCCACTGTCAGTAACTACATTTGTCGCTACATCTGTAAGTGCAAGTTAAAACTCTCCTATGCAAGGTGAAAACCGTTTATCAACAACACCCAGAAACGCCGTCGGCTTCGCTTGGCCTGAGCTCATCTAAGATGGACTGATACAAAGTGGAAAAGTGTTCTGTGGTCTGACGAGTCCACATTTAAATTGTTTTTGGAAACTGTGGACGTCGTGTCCTCCGGACCAAAGAGGAAAAGAACCATCCGGATTGTTATAGGCGCAAAGTTGAAAATCCAGCATTTGTGATGGTATGGGGGTGTATTAGTGCCCAAGGCATGGGTAACTTACACATCTGTGAAGGCGCCATTAATGCTGAAAGGTACATACAGGTTTTGGAGCAACATATGTTGCCATCCAAGCAACGTTACAATGGACACCCCTGCTTATTTCAGCAAGACAATGCCAATCCACGTGTTACATCAACGTGGCTTCATAGTAAAAGAGTGCGGGTACTAGACTGGCCTGCCTGTAGTCCAGACCTGTCTCCCATTGAAGATGTGTGGCGCATTATGAAGCCTAAAATACCACAACGGAGACCCCCGGACTGTTGAACAACTTAAGCTGTACATCAAGCAAGAATGGGAAAGAATTCCACCTGAGAAGCTTAAAAAATGTGTCTCCTCAGTTCCCAAACGTTTACTGAGTGTTGTTAAAAGGAAAGGCCATGTAACACAGTGGTGAACATGTCCTTTCCCAATTACTTTGGCACGTGTTGCAGCCATGAAATTCTAAGTTAATTATTATTTGCAAAAAAAAAAGAAAAGTTTATGAGTTTGAACATCAAATATCTTGTCTTTGTAGTGCATTTAACTGAATATGGGTTGAAAATAATTTGCAAATCATTGTATTCCGTTTATATTTACATCTAACACAATTTCCCAACTCATATGGAAACGGGGTTTGTACTTGTACTGCCCCACTACTGCCACCTCCCGGCCCTGGATCTTGATGGGCTCCACCGGGGTCATTCTCTTCCTGTAGTCGATGACCAGTTCCTTGGTCTTGTCCACATTAAGGACCAGATGGTTTGCCTGAGACCACTCCACAAAGTCAGCGATCAGTGTCCTGTACTCTAATTCCCGTCCCTCTCTGATACACCCGACCACAGCAGTCGTCAGAGTATTTCTGCAGGTGGCAGGACCTGGAACTATACTGGAAATCTGATGTTTACAGGGTGAACAGGAAAGGAGACAGGACGGTCCCCTGTGGAGCACCTACACCACTGACCACAGTATCCGACAGGGAGCTCCCCAGTCGCACAAACTGGGGCCTGTCTAGGGATGATGTTTGATAAGAAATTATCGAGTTCGAGCCTAATATCGAATCCTCTTATCGAACTGATTCCTTATCAATTCTCTTATCGAGCCCAGATAGGTTGTTGTATACGGAAAAAACCACACCATTTTTGGTTTAAGAAAAGCTCACTATTATTATATAAGAAACAAATTAAATCTAATAAATAAATAAATATTGACTGTTACCCCCCTAAAAAAAAAAAAAAAAAAAAATATTGACTGTTGTTACCTAAAGTATATTAAGTGGGATTTTTCAGAGAAACAAATATATACAGTAACACAAAAACAACCTGTCTCTGTGATCACTATAGGTGTATAAATAATAATAATATAGTGTTAAATAAAACCAGTCCCTTGGGCACAAAACTGAAAATAATACAGCTCTCCAAAAAGTGCACTTCTGCTGCTATTGGAACATAACTGTTTGTTATGATGCTTTGATATTTTTGCACTTTATTTCTTTATTGAAAGACAATTCTATGAAGAGAAAAGTTGTTTGCAAATGTGGTTACAATGCTAAAAAGAAAAGAAAAGTTAAAGCTAAAAAAAGAGATACACTTTATTGAGTTAACATTATTTCTTTATAGGGGGAATGATGTGATGTTATGAGCTAGGGCAGGGGTCGGCAACCCGCGGCTCCGGAGCCGCATGCGGCTCTTTGATCACTCTGATGCGGCTCAGCTGCATGCTTGCCGACCCCCCCGATTTTCCCGGGAGACTTCTGGATTTCAGTGCCTCTCGCACTGATATTCTCCGATTTTCACCCTTACAATAATAATAAGGGAGTGCCATGATGGTACAGCATCTAGCGCTCTCTACAATCTGTATAAACAGCGTGCCAGCTCAGCCTCTTGTTATATGCATCTTCTGCTTGCTCACGTAAGTGACAGCAAGGCATACTTGGTCAACAGCCAAACAGGTTACACTGACGGTGGCTGTATAAAAAAACTTTAACACTCTTACTAATAATGCGCCACACTGTGAACCAAAACCAAACAAGAATGACAAACACATTTCGGGAGAACATCTGCACCTTAACACAACATAAACACAACAGAACAAATACCCAGAATCCCATGGAGCCCTGACTCTTCCGGGCTACATTATACACCCCTGCTACCACCAAACCCCGCCCCCACCCCAATCCTGCTCCCTCACACATCAGTACACTACCCCCCCCCCCCCCCCCCCCCCCCCCCCCCCCTGTGCGTCGGTCGATTTTCCGGTCCATTGTTTTTCCTGCTTTCGCTATCGGCGCCTAATGACTGAGCGACGTGACGTCATTTCTTGTGATGTATCAAGGGGCATTTCTGCTCGGGACGGGATTCGAATAAAGAACCAACTCTTTTTCTTTACTATAGTGGTCTCGATAACGGGTACCGGTTCTCAAAAAGGGATTCGAGTCCGAGGACTCGGTTCTTTTCTTATCGAACAACCGGGAAAATTGGTTTCGAGTATCATCCCTAGGCCTGTCAGACAAGTAATCAGTGATCCAGGAGACAATGGATGAACTGACACCCATCCACAAGTTATTTTTGCCTCACTTTTAAATCTATTATGAGCTTTTTTTTGTTTTTGTTTTACATCGAAATGTGCCGCCCATCCTTTGATGGCCCCATTTGACGACCTTCTCTTGTCAGGTCATGTGAGGGCCTGTTGAGGAGGCGGAGCTAAACCCTGACCCTGACCTCTCCGCCCTCTCTGTGCTTTACCCTGAGATGCTCATCATTTATCTCCTAAGTGCTCTCTTTCATCACACGCCTCAAATGGAATTCTTCCGTCGGTAGCTTTCACTGACTATGAACTCATTACTTTCCTTTTTCCTTGCTTCTTCTTCTCTCCTTTTTAACGGTGGGTTGCGACCACTCGGCTGCCTCTGCCGCCAAGATGAGGACTGTTAAGGTGAGTGCAGAACAATTCACTGCCTACTTCTCACTTATGCACTCTAATTTTCAAGACCATTGAATTATTACATTTTTTTTTATCACAATTAGAACTGGACAAAAGCACAAGATGGCGGTAAAGTGAACTGATTTAAACCTTTTAGTTTTTGCCCTTAAAGTCCTCCTGTGTCGAGGGACTTATTTTCTGAGTTGGTAAACAACGACAAAAAATGTTTTTGTGACAATAAAAACAAATATTGATCTAATCACTCTAGTATTAACTATATGCTTATTAGGGATGTCCGATAATGGCTTTTTGCCGATATTCCGATATTGTCCAACTCTTAATTACCGATACCGATATCAACCGATATATACAGTCGTGGAATTAACACATTATTATGCCTAGTTTGGACAACCGGGTATGGCGAAGATAAGTTTTTTTTTTTTTTAATTAATAAAATAAAATAAGATAAATAAATTTAAAAAAAAATTTTTGAATAAAAAAGAAAGTAAAACAATATAAAAACAGTTACATAGAAACTAGTAATTAATGAAAATGAGTAAAATGAACTGTTAAAGGTTAGTAGTATTAGTGGACCAGCAGCACGCACAATCATGTGTGCTTACGGACTGTATCCCTTGCAGACTGTATTGATATATATTGACATATAATGTAGGAACCAGAATATTAATAACAGAAAGAAACAGCCCTTTTGTGTGAATGAGTTTTGTCTGTTTTATGTTGATTTAATAAATTAAAACATAATAATAGAAAATACAGATAATAAAAAAAACGATACCGATAATTTCCGATATTACATTTTAACGCATTTATCGGCCGATAATCAATAATTATCGGACATCTCTAGTAATTATTGTTTTAAATAGAGCTGGCTTGCTCTTAGATTTTTTGGGTTGGTGCACTAATTGTAAGTGTATCTTGTGTTTTTTATGTTGATTTAATAATAATAAAAAAAAACAACAAAAAAACCTGATACCGATAATAAAAAAGAATGATACCGATAATTTCCGATATTACATTTTAAAGCATTTATCGGCCGATATTATCGGACATCTCTAATACCAGTTCTCTCGAGAGGGGCTGGACTCTCTTCCACTCTGGCGTTGCCGGCAGTGAGAGGCGACAGGCTGGGGTGGCAATTCTTGTTTCCCCCCAGCTCAGAGCCTGTACGTTGGAGTTCAACCCGGTGGACGAGAGGGTAGCTTCCCTCCGCCTTCGGGTGGGGGAACGGGTCCTGACTGTGGTTTGCGCTTACGCGCCAAACCGCAGCTCAGAGTACCCACCCTTTTTGGATTCACTCGAGGGAGTACTTGAGAGTGCTCCCCCGGGTGATTCCCTCGTTCTACTGGGGGACTTCAATGCTCATGTTGGCAGCGACAGTGAAACCTGGAGAGGCGTGATTGGGAAGAATGGCTGCCCGGATCTGAACCCGAGCGGTGTTTTGTTATTGGACTTTTGTGCCCGTCACAGATTGTCCATAACGAACACCATGTTCAAACATAAGGGTGTCCATATGTGCACTTGGCACCAGGACACCCTAGGCCGCAGTTCCATGATCGACTTTGTAGTTGTGTCATCGGATTTGCGGCCTCATGTTTTGGACACTCGGGTGAAGAGAGGGGCGGAGCTTTCTACCGATCACCACCTGGTGGTGAGTTGGCTGCGATGGTGGGGGAGGATGCCGGACAGACCTGGCAGGCCCAAACGCATTGTGAGGGTTTGCTGGGAACGTCTAGCAGAGTCTCCTGTCAGAGAGAGTTTCAATTCCCACCTCCGGAAGAACTTTGAACATGTCACGAGGGAGGTGCTGGACATTGAGTCCGAATGGACCATGTTCCGCGCCTCTATTGTCGAGGCGGCTGATTGGAGCTGTGGCCGCAAGGTAGTTGGTGCTTGTCGTGGCGGTAATCCTAGAACCCGTTGGTGGACACCGGCGGTGAGGGATGCCGTCAAGCTGAAGAAGGAGTCCTATCGGGTTCTTTTGGCTCATAGGACTCCTGAAGCAGTGGACAGGTACCGACAGGCCAAGCGGTGTGCGGCTTCAGCGGTCGCAGAGGCAAAAACTCGGACATGGGAGGAGTTCGGTGAGGCCATGGAAAACGACTTCCGGACGGCTTCGAAGCGATTCTGGACCACCATCCGCCGCCTCAGGAAGGGGAAGCAGTCCACTATCAACACCGTGTATGGCGAGGATGGTGTTCTGCTGACCTCGACTGCGGATGTTGTGGATCGGTGGAGGGAATACTTCGAAGACCTCCTCAATCCCACCAACACGTCTTCCTATGAGGAAGCAGTGCCTGGGGAGTCTGTGGTGGGCTCTCCTATTTCTGGGGCTGAGGTTGCTGAGGTAGTTAAAAAGCTCCTCGGTGGCAAGGCCCCGGGGGTGGATGAGATCCGCCCGGAGTTCCTTAAGGCTCTGGATGCTGTGGGGCTGTCTTGGTTGACAAGACTCTGCAGCATCGCGTGGACATCGGGGGCGGTACCACTGGATTGGCAGACCGGGGTGGTGGTTCCTCTCTTTAAGAAGGGGAACCGGAGGGTGTGTTCTAACTATCGTGGGATCACACTCCTCAGCCTTCCCGGTAAGGTCTATTCAGGTGTACTGGAGAGGAGGCTACGCCGGATAGTCGAACCTCGGATTCAGGAGGAACAGTGTGGTTTTCGTCCTGGTCGTGGAACTGTGGACCAGCTCTATACTCTCGGCAGGGTCCTTGAGGGTGCATGGGAGTTTGCCCAACCAGTCTACATGTGTTTTGTGGACTTGGAGAAGGCATTCGACCGTGTCCCTCGGGAAGTCCTGTGGGGAGTGCTCAGGGAGTATGGGGTATCGGACTGTCTGATTGTGGCAGTCCGCTCCCTGTATGCTCAGTGCCAGAGCTTGGTCCGCATTGCCGGTAGTAAGTCGGACACGTTTCCAGTGAGGGTTGGACTCCGCCAAGGCTGCCCTTTGTCACCGATTCTGTTCATAACTTTTATGGACAGAATTTCTAGGCGCAGTCAAGGCGTTGAGGGGATCTGGTTTGGTGGCTGCAGGATTAGGTCTCTGCTTTTTGCAGATGATGTGGTCCTGATGGCTTCATCTGGCCAGGATCTTCAGCTCTCGCTGGATCGGTTCGCAGCCGAGTGTGAAGCGACTGGGATGAGAATCAGCACCTCCAAGTCCGAGTCCATGGTTCTCGCCCGGAAAAGGGTGGAGTGCCATCTCCGGGTTGGGGAGGAGATCTTGCCCCAAGTGGAGGAGTTCAAGTACCTCGGAGTCTTGTTCACGAGTGACGGAAGAGTGGATCGTGAGATCGACAGGCGGATCGGTGCGGCGTCTTCAGTAATGCGGACGCTGTATCGATCCGTTGTGGTGAAGAAGGAGCTGAGCCGGAAGGCAAAGCTCTCAATTTACCGGTCGATCTACGTTCCCATCCTCACCTATGGTCATGAGCTTTGGGTTATGACCGAAAGGACAAGATCACGGGTACAAGCGGCTGAAATGAGTTTCCTCCGCCGGGTGGCGGGGCTCTCCCTTAGAGATAGGGTGAGAAGCTCTGCCATCCGGGAGGAGCTCAAAGTAAAGCCGCTGCTCCTCCACATCGAGAGGAGCCAGATGAGGTGGTTCGGGCATCTGGTCAGGATGCCACCCGAACTCCTCCCTAGGGAGGTGTTTAGGGCACGTCCGACCGGTAGGAGGCCGCGGGGAAGACCCAGGACACGTTGGGAAGACTATGTCTCCCGGCTGGCCTGGGAACGCCTCGGGGTCCCACAGGAAGAGCTGGACGAAGTGGCTGGGGAGAGGGAAGTCTGGGCTTCCCTGCTTAGGCTGCTGCCCCCGCGACCCGACCTCGGATAAGCGGAAGAAGATGGATGGATGGATGGATCTCTAATACTTATACTATACTATTTTACTAGCTCAGCGGTTAGCCTGGCTTCTTGTGTCCTCCTATGGTGTGTAGAGCGGTCTGTGTTAGTATTGTTAACTTACAATGGCATTTTTTTTGTATAGTTTTCTGTTTCATTTATTGACCAAGACGTCACCGTGGAGTATTTGAGTCTGCTTAGCTGATTGGAGAAATAGCTTCTGCAGCTAGTGGGTCCATGACGAGGACTTCTGTTTTGTTTAATGAGCCGTTTTACCCCCCGTGTGACGGGCCCTGTTTGGAAACAATTAAGTTATGTAAATAAAGATTTACAAAAACATTCTTACTGTTATATATCTGCGGCTTATGGTCGGGTGCGGCTAATATACACTATATTGCCATATGAACTTGAAGTGCCATCCCATTCCTAACCCATAGGGTTCAATATGATGTCGGTCCACATTTTCAACTTCAACTCTTCTGGGAGGGCTGTCCACAAGGTTGCGGAGTGTGTTTATAGGTATTTTCCACCATTATTCCAAAAGCGCATTGGTGAGGTCACACACTGATGTTGGTGGAGAAGGCCTGGCTCTCAGTCTCCGTTCTAATTCATCCCAAAGGTGTTCTCTCGGGTCAAGTTCATCCACACCAGACTCTGTCATCCATGTCTTTATGGACCTTGCTTTGTGCACTGGTGCACAGTCATGTTGGAAGAGGAAGGGGCCCGCTCCAAACTGTTCCCACAAGGTTGGGAGCATGGAATTGTCCAAAATGTTTTGGTATCCTGGAGCATTCGAAGTTCCTTTCACTGGCACTAAGCGGCCAAGCCCAAGTCCTGAAAAACAACCCCACACCATAATTCCTCCTCTACCAAATTTCACACTCGGCACAATGCAGTCCGAAATGTACCGTCCTCTAAACCCAGACTCGTCCGTCTGATTGCCAGGTGGAAAAACATGATTCATCACTCCGGAGAAAAGCGTCTGTACTGCTCTAGAGTCCAGAGGCGACGTGCTTTACACCACTGCATCTGATGGTGATGTATGGCTTAGATTCAGCTGCTCGGCCATGGAAACCCATTCCATTAAGCTCTCTGCGTACTGTACGTGGGCTAATTGGAAGGTCACGTGAAGTTTGGTGCTCTGTAGCAACTGACTGTGCAGAAAGTCTTTGCACTATGCACTACCGCTGACCCCTCTCTGTCAGTTTACGTGGCCTACCACTTTGTGGCTGAGTTGCTGTTGTTCCCAAACTCTTCCATTTTCTTATAATAAAGCCGACAGTTGACTTTGGAATATTTAGGAGCGAGGACATTTCACGACTGGATTTGTTGCACAGGTGGCATCCTATGACAGTTCCACGCTGGAAATCACTGAAAGCGGCCCATTCTTTCACAAATGTTCGTAGAAACAGTCTCCATGCCTAAGTGCTTCATTTTATACACCTATGATTGGAAACCTGATTCTGATCGTTTGGATTAGTGGCCAAATACTTTTGGCAATATAGTGTATAAATGTCATGTCTGTGTGATCATGTTTTGTTTTAGTCATGTTCGGTTTTGTTTTTGGACTTTTTGTGCACTTTTGTTTTGTCACCATAGCAACCATTAGTTTTCACCTGTCACGTCACGCACCTGTTTCACGTTTTGAGTCACGCACCTGTTTTCGTTAATCATGTGTGTAGTATTTAAGTTCATTGTTTTCAGTTTGTCTTTCTGGTGACATCCCGCATTTATGCTTCTGCACACTCTCCACACACCCTTGCTGCTCTTTTTTCATGCCGTTCCATGCCAAGTAAGTTTTTGTTTATTAAGCCACAGTTAGTGTTTTTTGTTGTTCATAGTTTCTGCCTTTGCGCAAGTATTTGTTTTTCCGCCACTGTGCGCGCTTTTCGTTTGTACTTTTTTTTGTAGTTATAGTGTTTAAATAAATCATGTATTCACCTTCACGCCACGTATGGTCCAATTCACTTGCACCTCGGGAGAACAAACCTAGCCACGGTCCAAGTCATGACAATAAATATATTTTTCTTCTAAAATTTGGTGGGTGTGGCTTAAAATACTGGTGCACTCTATAACCCGGAAAGTACGGTAATTGCACAGCAAGTTACTGGCTAACCATTGCATTACTTTTACCGTAGCATTCACCGTACTTTACTGTAACCACAGAGCTGTGATTTTACGGTTAATTCCAATAAAGTTACAACCTCATGCTGTAACTTCATGTCACAGGTAATTATGATTCTTAAATGGAATTTGGAAACAAATCAAAGGGATTTCGTGGTGACCTACAGTATGTAAGGGCCTGAATGATAATGGCACATCGTGCTGGAGGCTAATAGAACATTTTACTCGGCTTGTAGATGCTGCACTGTGCACGTGACCTATAGCCCAAAGACTGGCGCTGAAAGAAAGCTTTTACAGCTTCTCACACGGCGGCCAAATGGTTAGCGCGGCATCTGGAGATGCTGGTTTGAATCTCTCTGGGGAGTCGACTTCATGGTACCAGATCTACCACCCGAGCAACAGTGTTGGTACTAACGCGTTACAAAGTAATCTAACGCGTTATTTTTTGTATTCAGTAACTCCGTTACCGTTACTACATGATGCGTCACTGCGTTATTTTACGTTATTTTTTTATGTAGTATCGGCTAGAAACAGAAGATCTGAGTGTGTTTTATTGCAGCGCTGCGGTGGGAAAAGAAAAGGCGTGCTTTGTGTGGGTGGGGGCGGGGGGGTGGGGTCTCCCAGACCTTAGTTGAGGGGCGCAGGGTAGACGTTCCTCCAGGGTCTATGTACAACCTTCACTTTACCCGGAAGTGGGTCTTTACAGCTGAGGGTGAATGACGAGGCTGTCGCCGTTCCCTCACCTCTCATGTGACGTCACTCACCTCACATGCTGTCATATCTTAAAGGGAACACACACACACACACACACACACACACACACACACACACACACACACACACACACACACACACACACACACACACACACACACACACACACACACACACACACACACATACGCTACTCTCATAACAACTAACAAGACATCATGGCGAAGCCAGAAGTTGAGTTTCTTAACATGGAGACATTCTCAATACTTTTCTTTTGTCGAGCACAAAGAATATATTATTTTAGTTAAATGTAAGTTGTGTCTTGGATCAAAGATCCTATCTAAAGTTAAAGTGCCATTATGTTGCAGCTATTTGAAATAGTTTTGTCAATTTGTTCTGGCCTGAAATAAATTGGCCCTTTGAAACATATCTTTGTCTTTCTGTGTTGTATGTAGACCACATATCTGAGTTCAATGATGCAAATGCATGTCAAGTTGATCAACAGATTGTATTATTCTCCAGTGCAATAACAGTACTGAAATGAAGGCTAAAAGGGCATTAATGGGAGCCTTAAAAAAAAAAAGGGAAAAAAAGAAGTAACTTAATAGTTACTTTTCACAGAAACGCATTACCTTTTGGTGTAAGTAACTGAGTTACTTTTGAAATAAAGTAACTAGTTACTGGTTTTCAGTTAACTGACCCAACACTGCCGAGCAATGTCAAAAGGCAACTGTTGCGTTCCATTCCGTAGGACATCTTTTGCCCAGACTGCCTTTTCAATAAAAGGACCACAACTATGGAACTCTCTACCGGACACTTTGAAAAGTATACCTGCACTTGTCACTTTCAAAAAACAAACCAAATTATGGCTAGTTGAGCAACAATCGTGTTCCCATGTTTAGTTTTTACTCATTTTTACTAATTGGTTTTTATCTAGTCTGCACTTTGTCTGTGTTATTATTATTATTGGCTTGTATCTAGTTTGCACTTTGTCTGTATTATTTCTATTATTATTATCGACTCATCTTTGCCTTATTCTATTTTTTATTTTCCTATTTTAATGATATTGGATCTGTGTTGTTGTTGTTGTTGGGGACAAGTGTTGTAAATTAGCTTTGGCTACAAACACAATGATGCATACATTGGATAACTGTCTCAGATGTCTATGTTTTTGTATCCCTCCCTATTTCAAATAAACCTCTATAATAATAATAATGTACACGTCAGTGTGCGTACACTGCAAAAAGTCAGTGTTCAAAAACAAGACAAAAAAATACAAAAATTAGGGCTATTTTATTTGAACTAAGCAAAATTATCTGCCAATAGAACAAGAAAATTCGGCTTGTCAAGAGTTTCCAAAACAAGTAAAATTAGCTAACCTCAATGAACCCCAAAAAAACTTTAAATAAGTATATTCTCACTAATAAGTGCACTTTTCTTGGTAGAAAAAAAAGAGACCTTTTTGCTCAATAATAATAATAATAATAATAATAATAGATTTTATTTGTAAAAAGCACTTTACATTGAGTAAACAACCTCAAAGTGCTACAGTGTATTAAAAAAATAAAAATATTAAAAATATATATATAAAAATAAAAACTAGAACAGCAATATAGCTAAAAGTAGTATACATATATCTAAAAAAAATACTGTTTTAAAAATAAGGGTTTTTAAGCCTTTTTTAAAAGCATCCACAGTCTGTGGTGCCCTCAGGTGGTCAGGGAGAGCGTTCCACAGACTCAATATTTTGAAAAATATTCTTAAATTAAGTAAATGCTAGTGCCATTATCTTGACATAATGATATGTGCTCGGCATCATGATTATTTTTTTTTCATACTTTAAGTAAGAAATTATTACTTTAAAAAAGTAGTTTTATACTTGTGAGTGTTGATGACACATCTTTGCAACAGTTGATATTCTAGTTTCAAGCATGTTTTACTCAATATAGGTCATCAAATTTCAGCAACAAACTGTAATATCTTACTGAGATCATTTAGGACCAAAACCCTTAAAACAAGTAAAAGACTCTAACACAGTGGTTCTTAACCTTGTTGGAGGTACTGAACCCCACCAGTTCCATATGCGCTTTCACTGAACCCTTCTTTAGTGAAAAATAAAATGTTTTTTTCTTAATTTAATCTTAATTTATAAATATTAATCATGAAATTATGTTATTATATTAAATATAAAATAAATAAAATAAAAATTAGAACAGCAATATAGCTAAAAGTATACATATATCTAAAAAAATACTTTTTTAAAAGGAAGGGTTTTTAAGCCTTTTTTAAAAGCATCCACAGTCTGTGGTGCCCTCAGGTGGTCAGGGAGAGCATTCCACAGACTCAATATGTTGAAAAATATTCTTAATTTAAGTAAATGCTAGTGCCATTACCTTGACATAATGATATGCGCTCGGCATCATGATTTTTTTTTCCATGCTTGAAGTAAGAAATTATTACTTTAAAACAGTAGTTTTATACTTGTGAGTGTTGATGACACAGCTTTGCAACACTTGATATTCTAGTTTCAAGCATGTTTTACTCAATGTAGGTCATGAAATTGCAGCAACAAGCTGTAATATCTTACTGAGATCATTTAGGACCAAAACCCTTAAAACAAGTAAAAGACTCTAACACAGTGGTTCTTAACCTTGTTGGAGGTACTGAACCCCACCAGTTTCATATGCGCTTTCACCAAACCCTTCTTTAGTGAAAAATAAAATGTTTTTTTCTTAATTTAATCTTAATTTATAAATATTAATCATGAAATTATGTTATTATATTAAATAAATACTAATAAAGATATATTTTAAAAACAGAACGTTACAGGAATGTACACATTATCCCATGTTTACATCTCATTGTGCAAAATGTGAATGTTTTAGTGGGAACTAAATGCGATATCGGAAAGGGGTACAAATTATTTCCAAAGCAGGACCCCCACCCAGACATATAATACTAGTACACAGCTCATGAAAAACAATATGTTGTGTTACTGTCATTGTAAGTGGGCCAAAACACTTATTTTAGTGTGGTGTAAATGCTACCTGGCGACAGGGGGGCTGAGTGCGTGGTGTCAGTGGGGGGGTTAACCGGACTAAATCATGTGGAGAAGTTATGCAGCGTCTTGTCTTCAGGCTGCCGCTGACACCTTGCTGTGCACACATCTGCCTGTCGTGATTCACCTACTGTCTTTGAGTCATCCTCCCACACACATCATACTCTCACCCACCCACCCACGCGCGCGTGCACACGCCCACTGAGCACGTGTGTTAATACTTTATGTAACCTGCAGAGCACTTTTGGACTCATCAGCAGTGATGAAAACATCTGCTGCCATTCAGCTCACTTGGCCTCTTAAATCTGCCTTTTTTTTCTATTGGACTTCTGCATTGTGGACATTAGCCCCATTCAAGCGCTGTTGTAGTTTTTGTAATACCACAGATTATTGACATTTAGTATTGGTGCTCTAATGGTTTAGGATTTTAAAAAATGGCAGTGTGTCCCATGTAGATTTAAGCCTGGCACAGGTACAAAAAAAATTAAGTGCAACCTGGTTACTTTGTAGTAATAAAATAAGCAGCAACAATTGATGAACAATACAAGAAAGAAAAAATATTAGCTGTGTGAATCTTTTTCGTACCTAACGATTTGATCCGATTCCAATGCTTGGGTGACGATTCCATTTAGAATAAAGTCTTGTTTTAACACGATTCTTGATTTAAACACATTTTAATATTTGTTTAATAATAATAATGACAATTTTTTAAAACAGGTTCAAGGTATATATGTATACTTGTATGTATGTATGTATGTATATATATATATATGTGTGTGTGTGTGTGTGTGTGTGTGTGTATATGTCTGTGTGTGTATGTGTATATATGTATATGTGCGTATGTATGTATGTGTGTATATATATATATATATATATATATATATGTACGTATGTGTATGTGTATGTATATGTACGTATGTATATGTATATGTACGTATGTATGTGTGTATATATATATGCACGTATGTATGTGTATATATATATGTACGTATGTATATGTGTATGTATATGTACGTATGTATGTGTATGTATATGTACGTATGTATATGTACATATGTATGTGTGTACATCTATATGTACGTATGTATGTGTATATATATATGTACGTATGTATATGTGTATATATATATGTACGTATGTATATGTGTATATATATGTACGTATGTATATGTATATATATATGTACGTATGTATGTGTATATATATGTACGTATGTATATGTGTATATCCATTATATGTATGTATGTGTATATAAGTATATATATGTATGTATGTGTATATATATATATATGTATATATATATATATATATATATATATGTATATGTATATGTATATATGTGTGTGTGTGTGTGTGTGTGTGTGTGTGTGTGTGTGTTTGTATGTGTATGTATATGTATGTTTTTATGTGTTTGTATATCTGTATTTGTGTATGTATATATGTAATTGTATATTTTTATATATGTGTATATATAAATATATATGTATATATACATGTATATACGTGTATATGTGTATTAGTGTTGTACCGTATACCAGTACTAGTATCGTATCGCGGTACTAATGAATCAAAAACAGTACTACATTCTGTTTGAAAAGTATCGGTTCGCCATATTTTTTTTGTAACGGGCATGACGGCGCGTCGTCACGTCATGACATTGCTGGTTTTACGAGCAGAGCAATTTTGTTGTGATGCCCCGTTGGATGCATTAACAATGTACCGGTACATTTTTTTTTAACATGCCTCAAAACAGCAGCTTGGAATTTGAGAGCATGAGGAGGTTGAGGTGGGCGGGGTTGGGTATAGGGTAAGGGGTAGTGGGGGGTGTGTATTGTGGCGTCCTGTAAGAGTTAGTGCTGCAAGGGTTTCTGGGTATTTGTTCTGTTGTGTTTATGTTGTGTTACGGTGCGGATGTTCTCCCGGAATGTTTTTGTCATTCTTGTTTGGTGTGGGTTCACAGTGTGGCGCATATTTGTAACAGTGTTAAACTTGTTTATACGGCCACCCTCAGTGTGATCTGTATGGCTGTTGACCAAGTATGCAGGCATTCACTTGTGTGTGTGAAAAGCCGTAGATATTATGTAACTGGGCCGGCACGCAAAGGCAGTGCCTTTAAGGTTTATTGGCGCTCTGTACTTCTCCCTATGTCTGTGTACACAGCGGTGTTTTAAAAAGTCATACATTTTACTTATTGAAACCGATACCGATAATTTCCGATATTACATTTTAAAGCATTTATCGGCCGATAATAGCGGGAGTCCGATATTATCGGACATCTCTAGTGTATATATGTATGTATGTATGCATGCATGTATGTATGTATGTATCTGCCCAGGCCTATTGGCTAAGACACATGTATTTTCCTAAAGGCGAAAACAAAATCTGTTTTGTTATGTATGTATGTATATATGTTTATGTGTATATATTTGTGTATATATTTATGTGTATATATGTATGTATATATTTATCTGTATATACTGTATGTATGTATAATTTTATGTGTATATATGTATGTATATATTTATCTGTATATACTGTATGTATGTATAATTTAATGTGTATATATGTATGTACATATTTATCTGTATACATTTGTGTGTATATATGTATGTATATATTTATGCATACTGTATAAATATACAGTATATATATATGTATGTAAATGTATATTATACATACATATGTATATGTATATATATTTATGTGTGTATATATATATATAGGACTCGAAAACAGCGATTTTGTGTTATTAGCACATTCCTGTTAAATTTGGTCTTAAAACATCATCTCTATTGTTTGCAGTATGTAAATCAAGTCGGGTCATAAGTCATGAGACAAACCATGTTTCATTTGCATGAGGAAGCCATTAAAATAGAACAAGGATAATCTCCATAATGTCTGATCAATGGCTGCACACACAGAGGTGACAGTTAAAAAATGGTGTTGATTTACTTCCCGCCATAACCTCCCCCGCCCCCGTGCCATTACGTCTACGTTAAACACACTTCGAGGCGGCGTGCTGCTGCGGCTGGGCGCCGCCGGGCTCTCGGGGATACGCCGTGTAATTAGCGCACGGCGCTTTACGCAGTGGCACTCTCGCGACGCCTCATCTGCATCTCAGACCGCCAGGAGGCTCTTATGGAGCCCGCCTCTCCCCGCCTCAATTACCTGCTCGACTGGAGGAGGTGGCAATATCTGCCGAGGAAGCCTTTAACAACGCCACGCGCCGTTTCATTAGGCGGGCGTCGTCTTTTATCTGCCTTCGTTCCTGTTAGGGTGCATTGATGCAGGGTTGTTGCCTTCGCTCACAAGATGTCTGCGCCTCGTTTCCACCACACGTTAAGTGGTGACCTATTATGCAAAGGGTACCTATTTTTCCTTTATTTGGCATCTGCATAAGTCCTGCAAATGTAGAATCAAACCATGGAGGCATGGCGGGCATATTTATAAAACAATCTTGTAGGCCGATATTATCGGCCGATAAATGCTTTAAAATGTAATATCGGAAATTATCGGTATCGTTTTTTTTATCAGTATCGTTTATTTTATTTATTTATTTATTTTTTTATTAAATCAACATAAAAAACACAAGACACACTTACAATTAGTGCACCAACCCCAAAAAATGTAATATCGGAAATTATCGGTATCGGGTTTTTTTTTTTAATTTTTGTTTTTTTTGTCTTTTTATTAAATCAACATAAAAAACACAAAATACACTTACAATTAGTGCACCAACCCCAAAAAATGTAATATCGGAAATTATCGGTATCGTTTTTTTTATCAGTATCATTTTTTTTTGTGTGTGTGTTTTTTCTGTTTTTTTTATTAAATCAACATAAAAAACACAAGATACACTTACAATTAGTGCACCAACCCCAAAAAATGTAATATCGGAAATGATCGGTATCGGTTTTTTTATCAGTATCGTTTTTTTTTGTTTTTTTTTTAATTAAATCAACATAAAAAACACAAGATACACTTACAATTAGTGCACCAACCCCAAAAAATGTAATATCGGAAATTATCGGTATCGTGTTTTTTATCAGTATCGTGTTTTTTTTTTTTTTTTTTTTTTTTTTGTTTTTTTATTAAATCAACATAAAAAACACAAGATACACTTACAATTAGTGCACCAACCCCAAAAAATGTAATATCGGAAATGATCGGTATCGTTTTTTTTATCAGTATCGTTTTTTTTTGTTTTTTTTAAAATTAAATCAACATAAAAAACACAAGATACACTTACAATTAGTGCACCAACCCCAAAAAATTTAATATCGGAAATTATCGGTATCGTGTTTTTTATCAGTATCGTGTTTTTTTTTTTTTTTTTTTTTTTTTTTTTTTTTTTTTTTTTTTTATTAAATCAACATAAAAAACACAAGATACACTTACAATTAGTGCACCAACCCCAAAAAATGTAATATCGGAAATTATAGGCTGCCCTTTGTCACCGATTCTGTTCATAACCTTTATGGACAGAATTTCTAGGCGCAGTCAGGGCGTTGAGGGTATCTGGTTTGGTGGCTGCAGGATTAGGTCTCTGCTATTTGCAGATGATGTGGTCCTGATGGCTTCCTCCGGCCAAGATCTTCAGCTCTCACTGGATCGGTTCGCAGCCGAGTGTGAAGCGACTGGGATGGGAATCAGCACCTCCAAGTCCGAGTCCATGGTTCTCGCCCGGAAAAGGGTGGAGTGCCATCTCCGGGTTGGGGAGGAGATCTTGCCCCAAGTGGAGGAGTTCAAGTACCTCGGAGTCTTGTTCACGAGTGGGGGAAGAGTGGATCGTGAGATCGACAGGCGGATCGGTGCGGCGTCTTCAGTAATGCGGACACTGTATCGATCCGTTGTAGTGAAGAAGGAGCTGAGCCGGAAGGCAAAGCTCTCGATTTACGGGTCGATCTACGTTCCCATCCTCACCTATGGTCATGAGCTTTGGGTCATGACCGAAAGGACAAGATCACGGGTACAAGCGGCCGAAATGAGTTTCCTCCGCCGAGTGGCGGGGCTCTCCCTTAGAGATAGGGTGAGAAGCTCTGTCATTCGGGGGGAGCTCAAAGTAAAGCCGCTGCTCCTCCACATCGAGAGGAGCCAGATGAGGTGGTTCGGGCATCTGGTCAGGATGCCACCCGAACGCCTCCCTAGGAAGGTGTTTCGGGCACGTCCGACCGGTAGGAGGCCACGGGGAAGACCCAGGACACGCTGGGAAGACTATCTCTCCCGGCTGGCCTGGGAACGCCTCGGGATCCCCCGGGAGGAGATGGACGAAGTGGCTGGGGAGAGGGAAGTCTGGGCTTCCCTGCTTAAGCTGCTGCCCCCGCGACCCGACCTCGGATAAGCGGAAGAAGATGGATGGATGGATGGAACATCAAAAACACAAGATACACTTACAATTAGTGCACCAACCCCAAAAAATTTAATATCGGAAATTATCGGTATCGTTTTTTTTATCAGTATCGTTTTTTAATTTTTATTTATTTTTTTTAATTTTTTTTTATTAAATCAACATAAAAAACACAAGATACACTTACAATTAGTGCACCAACCAATGTAATATCGGAAATTATCGGTATCGTTTTTTTTATCAGTATCGTTTTTTTTTTTTAAATTTTTTTGTTTTTTGTTTTTTTTATTAAATCAACATAAAAAAACACAAGATACACTTACAATTAGTGCACCAACCCCAAAAAACCTCCCTCCCCCATTCACACTCATTCACACAAAAAGGTTGTTTCTTTCTGTTATTAATATTCTGGTTCCTACATTATATATCAATATATATCAATACAGTCTGCAAGGGATACAGTCCGTAAGCACACATGATTGTGCGTGCTGCTGGTCCACTAATAGTACTAACCTTTAAAGGGGAACATTATCACCAGACCTATGTAAGCGTCAATATATACCTTGATGTTGCAGAAAAAAGACCATATATTTTTTTAACCAATTTCCGAACTCTAAATGGGTGAATTTTGGCGAATTAAACGCCTTTCTATTATTCGCTGTGACGTCACATCGGGAAGCAATCCGCCATTTTCTCACTTTCGTCGGTGTGTTGTCGGAGGGTGTAACAACACGAACAGGGACGGATTCAAGTTGCACCAGTGGCCCAAAGATGCGAAAGTGGCAAGAAATTGGACGAAATTTGTTCAAAATACGAGGCTGTGGGGAAAGCCGAGGAAATGGTCAGTCGTTTGTTCCGCACACTTTACCGACGAAAGCTATGCTACGACAGAGATGGCAAGAATGTGTGGATATCCTGCGACACTCAAAGCAGATGCTGACAACAACTCCGAAACTGGACAGATCAGCTTTCAGGAAAAAAGAGCGGATGAGGGTATGTCTACAGAATTTATTAATTGATTAAAACTTTATTCATTACTCGCGGTTTTACGTAAATTATTATACATAAACTGTGTTTACCAATAATTTAGCTTAAAAACATTTAATTTTTTCAATCATTCGAGTACATTCGGGTAGTCTTGTGTAATGCAGTATTTTGTGTCTATTTAGGTATGGTTAACCTGAGTGCTGAAATCGTGGAAAAATATATGTTCTTAGCGCACCTGAAATGGGCTGTGCACTCTCAAAGTGCATGTTGTTGCCAAATGTATTTCATATGCTGTAAACCTAGTTCATAGTTGTTAGTTTCCTTTAATGCCAAACAAACACATACCAATCGTTGGTTAGAAGGCGATCGCCGAATTCGTCCTCGCTTTCTCCCGTGTCGCTGGCTGTCGTGTCGTTTTCGTCGGTTTCGCTTGCATACGGTTCAAACCGATAGCTTCAGTTTCTTCTTCAATTTCGTTTTCGCTACCTGCCTCCACACTACAACCATCCGTTTCAATACATGCGTAATCTGTTGAATCGCTTAAGCCGCTGAAATCCCAGTCTGAATCCGAGCTAATGTCGCTATATCTTGCTGTTCTTTCCGCCATCTTTGTTTGTGTTGGCTTCACTATGTGACGTCACAGGAAAATGGACGGGTGTATATAACGATGGTTAAAATCAGGCACTTTGAAGCTTTTTTTAGGGATATTGCGTGATGGGTAGCATTTTGAAAAAAACTTCAAAAAATATAATAAGCCACTGGGAACTGATTTTTAATGGTTTTAACAATTCTGAAATTGTGATAATGTTCCCCTTTAACATACGACCTTCTTAGACTTCTTCGGACCTTTTTGGATGCATCCAATTGAAGATGCTTCAGAGTAAAAAAATAGACTCTTCAGGACCTTCCTGGACCCCTCCAAATAAAAATAAGACCTTCCTGGACCCTTCCAAGTGCAAAAAGTATGTTTTAGAACCTTCCGAATAAAAATAAGACCTCCTCAGACCCCTTCAGGACTTATTTGAACCCCTCCAAGTGAAAAAAGACCTTAGACCTCTCAGGACCTTGTTGGACGTCTCCAACTGAAAATGTAACCTTCTTGGACGCCTTAGAGTAAGAGTAAGACCTTCTTAGGCCACTCAGGACTTTCTTGGACACCTCCAAGTGACAAAAGGACCAACTCCAACCCTTCCAAGTGCAAAAAGTACCTCATGACTTACTTGAAAGTGAAAATAGGACCTTCCTGGACACCACTAAGTGAGAATTAGACCTTCTTGGATCCCTTCTAGTAAAAGTAGAACCTTCTCGGACCCCTTTGTGTGAAAATAAGACCACCTTAGGAGTCTCCAATTGAAAATAGGACCTTCTTAGACCTCTATGGACCTTCTCAGACATCTCCAAGTGAAACAAGGACCATCTCAGACCCCTCTAAATGAAAATAGAACCTTCTTAGAACTTTCAAAAATGTTTCAGCCATTATATTGAGTGGTGTCAATACAACAGGTTGCACAGTAATAGGGTTTCTTTAGCGTGGGTATAGGTAACAGTTGGCCTGCTGATTGGTCCCTTCTGCGTTACACTTGTGAGGCTTATTTACGTTTATTGTCGGCATCCAAAGTAAAAAGCCAAAAGTGCTTGTTTGAGGTCTTTCGGCAGCTTTGTTTGCCGGCTAAACCTACAATGAGCCGTTTGACACACAAATTAACGGCAATTGTGCCGTCTGCCTCTGGAGGACAAAAAGCAGATGCTTTGCAGAGTGTTTTTTACTGCTCTTTACTTTGGAGTGACAGATGGACCGGCTCGAGGAGTGCACGCATCTCCAGGGAATAGGCGGTAATTGCTGCGAAATAAACACGCAGAATTTGACAGCCATGTTTTTTTTTCCTCGAGTCGACTTTTATCGTTAAGGAAGTGGCTGCGGCTCAAAATGGTGAGGACACTTACCGTGCTCAATAGTCGCCATTTTGGCTACTTAGCGGAAGGGGAGGGACTAAATAACAGTTTTTATTTTGGTGTAATTTTTGTTGGCAGCCCCTTTTTCTCACTTGTTTCCTGACCTCCCCCCCCCCAGGAGCGTCTCCATGTTGCTTGTCAATAATTGAAGGAGGGCGCGTCGCCATTTTAACCACGATGTTGAATTATTAACTGGCCCGTCCTCGCCGGGCGAGGGGCAAATGGTGGCCCGTCGCGAGCTCAAATCCGCTCGATTTTGGCGACGTTTCGCGTACGCCCCGTGCATGTTTGATCAGGGCTCGTCTGCACGGTTAACGAGATGCGGTCCCGGGCCGGCCTGTCTCGCCGTGTGCGCGCGCGTGTGTGTGTGTGTGTGTGTGTGTGTGTGTGTGTGTGTGTGTTTTTACGGGTTGTTTCGTTGCAGCTAATGCACCGAGCATCTCTGCCGAAGCCAAAGTGGGTATAGCATTGTTTATTCATGCTGGCGTTCGCCTCCTCCCTCGTCATCATCATCATCATCATCATCATCTAGTGTGTGTCAGGTGGATGATGTTTGTGGTTTTCGGGATAGATGCAAGATCTTTATTTATTCATGTGCCTAATACTCAACCAGTGCACTTTAGCACGTAGCGACATTAGCAACCGACTGCATGTTTGTTTTTGCCATCACTTCCATCCTGCTGTTTTATTGCAATTTTTGGATGACTTCCAGTCATTCTGATTGTTTTTTTGCACGGCGGCGGACTTTCAGTCGTCCCTCGCCACAAATGCTACGGCTTGAATTTTATTTCTTTTAATATTGCAGCTTCGCTACATCACATGTATTTTAAATATTTTAGTTTTTAATCATAGTCTACATATTTCTGGCCTAAATATTAGAAATTTTATTTTTGTGCCACTTTAGTTTTTGATTTTGTCTTGCAGGTACTTCATCACTGTTTCCGTGATTAGTGATCGGGGGACTCACCTGCCTGTGATCACTAAGCAGCAGTGTTTTGAAAATGACTTTTAAAACGTTATTAGTTAGAGATGTCCGATAATATCGATCGGCCGATAAATGCTTTAAAATGTAATATCAGAAATTATCAATATCGGTTTCAAAAAGTAAAATGTATGACTTTTTAAAACGCCGCTGTATGTAAGGAGAAGTACAGAGCGCCAATAAACCTTAAAGGCACTGCCTTTGCGTGCCGGCCCAATCACATAATATCTACGGCTTTTCACACACACAAGTGAATGCAATGCATACTTGGTCAACAGCCATACAGGTTACACTGAGGGTGGCCGTATAAACAACTTTAACACTGTTACAAATATGCGCCACACTGTGAACCCGCACCAAACAAGAATGACAAACACATTTCGGGAGAACATCCGCACCGTAACACAACATGAACACAACAGAACAAATACCCAGAACCCCTTGCAGCACTAACTCTTCCGGGATGCTACAATATACACCCCCCTACCTCAACCCCGCCCACCTCAACCTCCTCATGCTCTCTCAGGGAGAGCATGTCCCAAATTCCAAGCTGCTGTTTTGAGGTATGTTAAAAAAATAATGCACTTTGTGACTTCATTAATAAATATGGCAGTGCCATGTTGGCACTTTTTTTCCATAACTTGAGTTGATTTATTTTTGGAAAACCTTGTTACATTGTTTAATGCATCCAGCGGGGCATCACAACAAAATTAGGCATAATAATGTGTTAATTCCACGACTGTATAAATTGGTATCGGTTGATATCGGAATGGGTAATTAAGAGTTGAAGAATATCGGATATCGGCAAAAAAGCCATTATCGTACATCTCTAATCACATGTATTTTAAATATTTTATTTTTTAAGCATAGTCTATGTATTTCTGGCCTAAATATTAGCGCTCTTATTTTTGTGCCACTTTCTATTTTGATTTTGTCTTGCAGGTACTTCATCACTGTTTCCTTGATTAGTGATCGGGGGACTCACCTGCCTGTGATCACTAAGCAGCAGTGTTTTGAAAATGACTTTTAAAATGTTTATTAGTTTATTAGTTTCATTGAATTAGTAATGGAATTACTCTTTAATAAATGTAATTAATTGACTACAACCCCCATTTTTTTTCCATACGCTTTGAGCCTTGCGACTTATAAATCGGTGTGGCTATTTTGTGGATTTTTCTCTCCGAACAGCCATAATGTTTTGTGTTTATTAAATGCTGACAGAGAGACTGGAAAAGTGTGTTATTGTTTGTGCTATGGCGCCATCTGTTGGACGAGTTCGCTCACTGCAGGTGCTGCGGTGTGATTGTCTACTGCAGGGATGCCCAAAGTGGGGCCCGCGGGCCAAATTTGGCCCGTTGTGTCATTTCATATAGGCCGCCAAAGAGCGGCTACCAAATGTAATACGTATTCATACTGACCTCATTCAAGCTGCACAATCATTGATGGCATGTCCGCAAGGCTATACTGTAAAAAACCTGGCAACTCAGGTGTAAGAAATTAACCGTAAAATCATCAGTAGCACCATTTTTCTATTTACAGTAATGCACTGTAAAAACAAAGAACGTTGATTTTACGGTGAAAAAAAGAAAAAAGTAGCAGGTCAATCGTCAGAATTTTAGGGTAAAAATAGCAAAGGTACTGTTTTTCAATTTTATAGTGATGCACTTTAAAAAATAGATTTTTTTTTTTTTTTTAAATGGCAGCTTAGTGACCAGAATTTTAACGTAAGAACAACAGTGGTACAGTTTTTGAATTTGCAGTACTTTGGTGTCAAAACCACTGTAAATGTTATGGTAACATTCTGGTGGCTGGGTTTTATCGTATATAGATTTTTATTTTTTTTCCAGGCTCGTTGCATTTAAATTTGAGAACACTTGCTCCACGGTGCATTTGTGACTTTTTGACGCTCTTTGGAAAAGGATAATCTTGGTCGCCATGCTTCACCCGTGTCCATACTTGCCAACCCTCCTGGATTTTCCGGGGGACTCCGAAATTCATTGCTCTACCGAAAACCTCCCGGGACAAATTTTCTCCCGAAAATCTCCCGAAATTCAGGCGGACCTGAGTGACGTGTCGACAGCCTGTTTTCATGTCCGCTTTCCCACAATAAAACAGCGTGCCTGCCCAATGACGTTATAACTGCAGAATGATGGAGGGCGAGTTGTTGGTTTCTTATGTGGGTTTATTGTTAGGCAGTTTCATTAACGTCCTCCCAGCGCGGCAACAACACACAACAACAGCAGTCACGTTTTCGTCTACCGTAAAGCAGTTCGTCTGCCGTAAACAGCAATGTTGTGACACTCTTAAACAGGGCAATACTGCCATCTACTGTACAAGCATATGTGACAATAACATCTACGGCTTTTAGAGAGTGCAGTGCACAACTGCGCACACAACAAGGAGACGAAGCAGAATGCATCATCAGAGAGGGTGTTCAGCATGGTTAGAAAAATAGTGACAGAGAATAGAACAAGGATGGACAATTCAACACTTAACTCAACAATGAGTAGATGAGTGTTATGTGTGTGTATATGTGTAAATAAATGAACACTGAAATTCAAGTATTTCTCTTATTTATATATATATACATGTATATATATATAATAAAATAAATATATATATATAGCTACAATTCACTGAAAGTCAAGTATTTCTTATATATATATATATATATGAAATACTTGACTTGGTGAATTCTAGCTGTAAACATACTCCTCCCCTCGGTTGGCAAGTATGCCCGTGTCCTATAGCCAACACCTAAACGACTCGAAATATACCATCGTCTATATGTTTAGTCTGTCTGGGTAAAATATGAAAGCGATCGGATGAAATATCTAGGAAGACGTGGTTACAGAGCAACACCCGGACATCGCGAAAATCTGCAGAAAATTACCTTTTTGAATGTTTTGGGGTTAAATAATTTGTCTAAGTCTAAAAATGTCCATAAGAGATGTAGAGTTGCATGCTAACTGAATTGTGTGACAATCTCTACTATCTAAATTTACGGTGCTTTTGCATTGTAAAAATGTCTGTTTGGCCCGCGTACCGTCGGCACATTTTAAGTTTGGCCCTTTGGAGGCATCCCTGGTCTACAGTATTTCCTTCCATTTCGTGCTTTGAACCTGAAGTTGTAGTCGTTCATAGCGTTTCCACTCCTATGGATTCTTCATTCATCACTCAGAGCAACGTTTGTAAGATTTACAAAATAACTAAAACTATTTATACCTACTAAACCGTCCCATGTGTGATGTCTGTTGTAGTGTTTACATGCATGTTTGTATGTGCTATCGTAATGTAATCAAGCTATGTTGACACATTTACGATTGCCAGTGTTTGATTGATTGATTGAAACTTTTATTAGTAGATTGCACAGTACAATACATATTCCGTACAATTGACCACTAAATGGTAACACCCGAATAAGTTTTTCAACTTGTTTAAGTCGGGGTCCACGTTAATCAATTCATGGTACAAATATATACTATCAGCATCACACAAGTTAATCATCAGAATATATACATTGAATTATTTACATTATTTACAATCCGGGGAGGTGGGATGTGGTGGGGGGAGGGGGTTCGGCTAGGGTTGTAGTTGCCTGGAGGTGTTCTTTTAGTGTGGTTTTGAAGGAGGATAGAGATGCACTTTCTTTTACACCTGTTGGGAGTGCATTCCATATTGATGTGCCATAGAAATAGAATGAGTTAAGACCTTTGTTAGATCGAAATCTGGGTTTAACGTGGTTTGTGGAGCTCCCCCTGGTGTTGTGGTTATGGCGGTCATTTACGTTATGGAAGTAGTTTGACGTGTACTTCGGTATCAGGGAGGTGTAGCAGATTTTATAGACTAGGCTCAGTGCAAGTTGTATTATTAACTTATAATGGCATTATTTTTTTTAAATTGTTTTTGTTTCACAAATTCCTCAGTAAATCCACCAAAATGTCTACATGAAGTTATTGAGTCTGTTTCGCTGATTGGAGAGATAGCTTTGGCAGCGAGTGGGTCCATGGCGATGACTTCTGTTTTGTTTGATCAGCCGTTTTACTGCCGTGTTACAAGCACCGTTTGGAAACAATTACGGTATGTAAATAAACATTTACAGCATCTTTCTGTGCAAATAACTCATTTCACAACGTATATATATATGTAGCTTATAGTCCAGTGCGGCTAATATATATGAGAAAATAATTTTTCCTTCTAAAATTTAGTGGGTGCGGCTTATTTACCGGTGCGCTTTATAGTCCTGAAAATACGGTGCTAGGGAAAGTAATTTTTGTGATACTTAAAGAAATAAAAAACATTAAAATTACTGGCATATGCAGTTAAAAGACGTTTCATGAAAGCAGAGTGTGTGCGTTTAAATTGGCTCAGCTGTGTTCATCTCTTGCGGGACGGCAGCTCTGTTGAATCTTTTCACTGGTTTGTTAGCGCCAGTTATTCGATGGCTTTAGTCTCATCGTCCACTAACGGGGTATTGTAGGATTGCAAGCTCGTCACTTCAATCATTGATTTATGGTTTATTATTCCTTTGTAGTAGTAATGTGTGTATAGAGTGTGTACTTGTGTGTTTGCTGTGTGATGTTTCCTCTTTCTATTTGATATTAAGTTTTAATGTGGTGCTGGTTGTTGCTTTCACAAGTAAAAAATATATTTCCTCCATTGAACTTGCTTTGCTTCTGATGCTGTCTTGTTGACATAAAACCACATCAAAAGAATAGTGACACGTTAGATCAAATGCATCAGTAACATTTATAAAAGTAATTAATCAAATTACTCGTTACTAGTTAAAAAAAACGTTATTATGAACACTGCTAGTCAGGAGTGTTTATCTGCCGGTGACACTGGTTCGTTGACTAATGATCATGGTGTACTTTTGGATTTTTTTTCCTGGCTAGTCCCCTAATAGAAGGGACCTTCTTATCTGCACTTCGCCTACTGCCTCTGCATCCCGGAGTCACGCCAAATGCGGCACTGTGACATTGCGTGGATTACCGCGCAGCATTTGTCTACTTTTCTGACATTATGTTGTGGCGAGCGATATAGATATTCGTCAAGCGGGAATTCCGTTTTTTTTAGGTTAAGGGTGAATAATGCGAACAACACGGTCGGTTTTTGGCAGAATTTTTTTTTTTTTTTTTGCTGCAGCTGTTTCATATGCTGTAATATTGTACATGGTAATTAGGATTTGTTATATATTGTATATATCATATAAAAATATAATATAATAATATAATGTCCACGGTGTACCCCGCCTACCGCCCGTGTGCAGCTGGGGTAGGCTCCACCACCCCCTGCAACCCCATAAGGGACAAGCAGTAAAAAATGGATGAATGGATATCAGTATATATTATATACTGTATATATAATATGTAAATATTACATATAAGTTATATTTTATATTGCTACTATGGTACATTTATAGTCTACTTTATACCTGCATTATCCTTTCCATCCTTACACTTTCCATCCTTTGTAACTGAGCTACTCTTGTGGATCAATAAAGTTTGTCTAAGTCTAAGTATTATTAGTAGTAAAAAATTGAGAGCGTACAATAAACAACTTGTTTGTGTTGTAATATTGACGCTCATATTTCCTGAGGTTTGTGAATGCACCTCGCTCGCTGTAGCTATCATTGGTCATATTGAGGAAGTGCCGTGTTGTTGTTGTTGCTTTAGCTACTGGCTAGCTCAGACTCTTTCGGTACGCTACGCCATTGTCATCCCATTGGGTTGAGTTTTTCCTTGCCCTGATGTGGGATCTGAGCAGAGGATGTCGTTGTGGCTTGTGCAGCCCTTTGAGACACTTGTGATTTAGGGCTATATAAGTAAACATTGATTGATTGATTGATACGTTATTTACGTTACTTGTACAATATCACCTTCAAGCATTCATTTACCACAGATAGTGGCTCCTTTTTTTGCCGCCAGGTCACCAAACCGGGTTTTTGGTTGCCCAACCTTAGTCCCGAGGCCCCGGCACCCTTGTTTGAAACTGAACTCGGATCAGTCGTTTTTTTCCTCCACACTTTTTGACAATTTTGGAAATAGAAAAACAAGCAGAGGCAGCACGGTGGTACAGGGGTTAGTGCATGTGCCTCACAATTAGGGCTGCAACTAACGATTAATTTGATAATCGATTAATCTGTCGATTATTACTTCGATTAATCGATTAATAATCGGATAAAAGAGACAGACTACATTTCTATCCTGTCCAGTATTTTATTGGAAAAAAACAGCATACTGGCACCATACTTATTAGGGACAGAGGACCCTATTGAATTTCTAGCGTTTTATTATTATACCGCCGCCTCTTTGAGCTGTAATTTGACCCCTTAACATGCTTCAAAACTCACCAAATTGGACACACACATCAGGACTGGCGAAAATTGCGATCTATTCAAAACACCAAACCCCAAAACTCAAATTTGCGCTCTAGCGCCCCCTAGGAAGAAAACAGACACAACTGCCTGTAACTCCCAGTAGGAATGTCGTAGAGACAGTAAAACAAAAAATTCTATGTAGGTCTCACTTAGACCTAGATTTCATACACTGACAACCCCCAGCAAAAATCAACAGGAAGTTTGAAATTCCACCTTCAAAACAAAAGTTGTGTAAAAACTTTTTTCAAACATTATCTCCTCTGAGCGCGTTTGTCGTGTCTGCTTCAAATTAGCACAGGAGAGAGATTGAACCCTTCTGATTAAAAGTTGTTGAAAGAGTTTTAATTACTGCTCCGGTTTGGATTTTATGAGCCCTCAAAGTCGGTCCCGTCCATCGCTGCTTGCAGCTTTAATTTTGATTGTTGTTTCTCAGCTGTTTGTACATGTTGCAGTTTATAAATAAAGGTTTATAACAAAAAATGCCTCTGCGCATGCGCATAGCATAGATCCAACGAATCGGTGACTAAATTAATCGCCAACTATTTTTATAATCGATTTAATCGATTAGTTATTGCAGCCCTACTCACAATACGAAGGTCCTGAGTAGTCCAGAGTTCAATCCCGGGCTCTGGATCTTTCTGTGTGGAGTTTGCATGTTCTCCCCGTGACTGTGTGGGTTCCCTCCGGGTCCTCCGGCTTCCTCCCACCTCCAAAAACATGCACCTGGGGATAGGTTGATTGGCAACACTTAATAGGCCCTAGTGTGTGAATGTTGTCTGTCTATCTGTGTTGGCCCTGCGATGAGGTGGCGACTTGTCCAGGGTGTACCCCGCCTTCCGCCCGAATGCAGCTGAGATAGGCTCCAGCGCCCCCCGCCACCCCAAAAGGGACAAGCGGTAGAAAAATGGATGGATGGAGAAAACAAGCAGTTTCAGGCCGAACTGAAACAGTATCGGGCCACGTGTTGCCATGACTACGACTCAACCTCGCTGACAAACACACGCACACACATGCAAAGACACACACTCTCAAATCATACTTCTTTTTTTTTTCCACGAAGCAACACACACTTCCATCTGTCACACAAAACCCGTCAAATCTCTTTCTAATTTTCTCAGTACGGCGCACTCATATAGCTTAGGCTCACAACCAATCGCACACACACACACACACACACACACACACACACACACACACACACACACACACACACACACACACACACACACACACACACATGCACGAGAGGCCTCGGAGGAGACAAATGACGGGAATGAAATGGCATAAAGAGAGAGATAATAAATGGGGGGACGGGGGAAAGTGACAGAATCGCGGCGCGACGCAATGAAAGGAGGCGAGACGGTGACAAATTGCGAGAATAAGAACATCAAGCGGGAGAACGGCGGCGGAATGAAAGGATTCCCGGCGACACGGACGGACGGATGAAGACGAGACGTTTGCAGGCGTACACAGTGGGGGGGGGGGTTGTATGAGAGGGAAACTGTTAAAAAAGACGTAACATGGCTTTAAGTGAGTGTGTGGTGCTGGTCCGGCTGCAGGCAAGCTATTGGTTTTGAAGACAAAGGAGGAGGCGGCAAGAACTAAATGCTCCTCTCCAAAAGCCAACTCAACTTGAGACATTTGTTCAGGCAAGGGCGAGAACCCTACACACTTTGAACGACGTTCCAGCCAAGGGTCAAAGGTCATTGGCCCCCGGTTTGAAGACCAAGGGTTCCACAAGCAAGCAAGAACCCGACTGATTTTATGGGACTGCTGCTCCGACTTTTAGGGCTTTTGTCTGCTCATAGGGCAGGGGTCGGCAACCCGCGGCTCCGGAGCCGCATGCGGCTCTTTGATCAGTCTGCCCCCCCCCGCCCGATTTTCCCGGGAGACTTCCGGATTTCAGTGCCTCTTGCAGAAAACTCCCGGGATTAATATTCTCCGATTTTCACCCTTACATTAATAATAAGGGCGTGCCATGATGGTACAGCATTTAGCGCTCTCTACAATCTGTATAAACAGCGTGCCAACCCAGCCTCTTGTTATATGCATCTTCTACTTGCACACGTAAGTGACAGCAAGGCATACTTGGTCAACAGCCACACAGGTTACACTGGCGGTGGCCATTTAAAACAACTTTAACACTCTTACTAATAATGTGCCACGCTTTGAACCAAAACCAAACAAGAATGACAAACACATTCCGGGAGAACATCTGCACCTTAACACAACATAAACACAACAGAACAAATACCCAGAATCCCATGCAGCCCTGACTCTTCCGGGCTACATTATACACCCCTGCTACCACCAAACCCCGCCCCCACCCCAACCCTGCTCCCTCACACATCAACCCCCCCTCTGTGCATCGGTTGAGGTGAAGAGTTAGGGCTGCATGGGTTTCTGGGTATTTGTTCTGTTGTGTTTATGTTGTGTTACGGTGCGGATATTCTCCCGAAATGTGTTTGTCATTCTTGTTTGATGTGGGTTCACAGTGTGGCGCATTATTAGTAAGAGTGTTAACGTTTTTTATACAGCCACCGTCAGTGTAACCTGTGTGGTTGTTGACCAAGTATGCATTGCTGTCACTTACGTGTGCAAGCAGAAGCCCCATACAACGTGTGGCTGGGCCGGCACGCTGATTTTAGAGGGCGCTAAATGCTGTACCATCACGGCAAGTTTGAGAGAACAGTTGCCTTGACAATCATAGTCTGCCGGAAAAATCGGGAGGGTTGACAAGTATGACGCTGTCACGCGCCATTCGTATAAAACCCGCGGGCCGCACTAACATTCAATTTTCATATTAAGGTGTGGGCCGCGTGTCTGAGACTCTTGGTTTATACATAGCACAAAGCAAGAAAAAAAACTTTGTATGCAGTGTTATTTCATTTTAAATTTCAAAATAATTTTGTGGCTCCCATTGTTTTCTTTAATTTGTGAAACTGGTCAAAATGGCTCTTTGACTGGTAAAGGTTGCCGACCCCTGTCATAGGGGAAAAGGCTCAGATGTTTGGTAGGAGGCGGTTTTGCTAGTGTGTGTGTGTGCGTGTGTATGTGTGTGTGTGTGTGTGTGTGTGTGTGTGTGTGTGTGTGTTCTTGTTTTCCTACCCTTCTTGAGACATCAACAATTCAAAGGAGCTACTGTTAGGAGTTATTGTTCATGTGCCTGATGGCCGAGGGGAAAAAACTGTTCAGGTGGCGGGAGGTGTGGGACTGGATGGACCGTAGTCTCCTGCCTGAGGGGAGAGGGGAGAATAGTGTGTGTCCAGGGTGAGAAGAGTCAGCTGTGATCTGACCCACACGCCTCCTGGTCCTGGAGGAGAACAGGTCCTGGAGGGATGGGAGCTTGTAGCCAATCACCTTGTCAGCAGCACGTACGATGCGCTGCATCCATCCATCTTCTTCCGCTTATCCGAGGTCGGGTCACGGGGGCAGCAGCCTAAGCAGGGAAGCCCAGACTTCCCTCTCCCCAGCCACTTTGTCCAGCTCTTCCTGTGGGACCCCGAGGCGTTCCCAGGCCAGCCGGGAGACATAGTCTTCCCAACGTGTCCTGGGTCTTCCCCGCGGCCTCCTACCGGTCGGACGTGCCCTAAACACCTCCCTAGGGAGGCGTTCGGGTGGCATCCTGACCAAATGCCCGAATCACCTCATCTGGCTCCTCTCTATGTGGAGGAGCAGCGGCTTTACTTTGAGCTCCTCCCGGATGACAGAGCTTCTCACCCTATCTCTAAGGGAGAGCCCCGCCACCCGGCGGAGGAAACTCATTTCGGCTGCTTGTACCCGTGATCTTGTCCTTTCGGTCATAACCCAAAGCTCATGACCATAGGTGAGGATGGGAACGTAGATCGACTGGTAAATTGAGAGCTTTGCCTTTGCCTGCGACCGCTGAAGCCGCACACCGCTTGGCCTGTCGGTACCTGTCCGCTGCCTCAGGAGTCCTATGAGCCAAAAGAACCCGATAGGACTCCTTCTTCAGCTTGACGGCATCCCTCACCGCCGTCCGCTGCAGGCGATGTTTATCCTGGACTGTGGCGCACACGGTGATGGAGGAGGTGAGGATGGACTCGATGATGGCTGAGTAAAACTGCACCAGCATCTTGGTCGGCACCTTAAGTTTCCTCAGCTGCCGCAGGAAGTACATCCTCTGCTGGGCCTTCTTGATGAGGGAGCTGATGGTCGACTCCCACTTGAGGTCTTGGGTGATGGTGGTGCCCAAGAAACGGAAGGAGTCCACAATGGAGACGGGGGTGGGAGAGTCAATCAGGGTGAGGGGGGATGGTGGGGCTGTGACTTTCCTGAAGTCCAAGATCATCTCCACTGTTTTCTGGGCGTTCAGCTCCAGGTTGTTGTGGCTGCACCAGGACGCCAGCCGGTCCACCTCTCTCCTGTAGGCGGTCTCATCGCCATCCGAGATGAGCCCGATGAGGGTAGTGTCATCCGCAAACTTGAGCAGTTTTACAGACTGGTGACTGGAGGTTCAGCAGTTTGTATACAGGGAGAAGAGCCAGGGGGGAGAGTACACAGCCCTGAGGAGTACCAGTGTTCGTGGTTCGACTGTCCAAGACAATCTTCCCCAGCCGCACGTGCTGTCTTCGGTCTGTCAGAAAGTCATTGATCCAACTGCAGAGGGAGTCGGGCACGCTGAGCTGGTAGAGCTTGTCTCGTAGCAGTCCAGGGAGGATGGTGTTGAAGTCAGAGCCGAAGTCCACAAACAGGATCCTAGCGTAGGTTCCTGGGGAGTCCAGATGCTCCAGGATGAAGTGGAGGGCCAGGTTCACTGCATCATCCACAGACCTGTTGGCTCTGTAGGCGAACTGCAGTGGGTCCAGGAGTTAGACGCCCCCGACCAAGATGGAGCCAGTATGTGCTTTGGCCTGCCGTCTCTCGCTGTCAGCTCTGTTCGTTTTTGTGTTGTTTGCGTCTATTTTCGTCTCTGTCAGCTCACTGCTTGTGTATGACCGCCAAACACTGTTGGATCTTTGCCCCTCTCCCACTGATATGATCAACTTCGACGTTGGTTTTTCGACGTCCCAGTCAGCTTTTTCACCTGGCCGGATTCCTGCCTTCCTTTCCCGCCCCCTGGCTCCTCTCCCCCGGCGGAAGCGTCTCCGACGCCGCGGTAAACGTGGCGGCCAGCTGGTGAAAGTTAGGGCACTCCTGGCCCGGCTTCCCGTGGCTTCCCGAAGGAGGAATGGTGCGGTATCCGGTCTCCTCCTGCACCCACGCTCGCTCGATCCCATCGGCTCCTGGCTGGTTCCTATCGTTGGTTTGGAGGAAGAGGCTTGCCGCCGTCGCTCCTGCTGTCCCCGCCCCCGGAGGCGCGGGGTGGATTCCCGCCACCTGCGGGCTGTGTGTCGGGCCCCACCCGGATTAACTGCGGCCCTGGACGTGCTGGCCCCCGCCAGGTTCGGTCTTGTGAACGCAAGATCTTTGACAAACAAAACGTTTATCCTGAAGGATTTCTTCACTTCCCGCGGACTGGACTTCCTCTGTGTGACGGAGACATGGCTGAGAGCCGGTGAGTCCGCCCCTCTTAATGAACTTCTGCCTCCGGAGTGTTCCTACTTTAATTCCCCACGGCCGTCCGGTCGAAAAGGAGGAGGATTAGCAGTCGTTTTTAAAAATGACTTTAAATGCCGTCAGATCCGCCTACAATCCTCCTTTTCAAGCTTCGAACTGTGCATGTTTGAACTGGGTCTTTCTGATGTTGTCCTGTGTGCCGTCATCTATCGACCACCCAAGTACCACAAAGACTTTATAACTGACTTTTCTGAATTTCTGGCTGAAATCCTGCCCAAATATGATCGTGTCCTTATTGTGGGTGATTTTAATATTCACACCTGCTGTCCAGACGAGCCGCTTTCCAGGAGCTTCCTGAATATAATCGACTCATTTAACTTTGTACAGTCTGTGTGTGGTTCTACACATGAACGCGGGCATACACTCGATTTAGTGCTCCCGTATGGTTTGTGTGTTTTTAATTTGGACATTTGCGACGCTGTGTTCTCTGATCACATGCCGATCTTGTTTGATATTCCCACGCAGTGTCCAGTTAAATTGTGCGCACCGCCCCAACGCTCTCGCATGTTTAATTCTTCGTCTCCTGCTCGGTTCACATCTATTTTTTCGACTCTTTGTGATGATAATTCTGCAGCCTCTGTATGTCTGAATACTGAAGAGTTGGTTTCTGGGTTCAACTCTATTTGTTTACAAACACTGGACACGATCGCGCCTTTCAAATGCCGCCGCGCTAAAGCTACGCCTCAGCCCTGGTTGAATGACGTCACTCGGGCTGCCAGGCGCGTATGTAGAAGAGCAGAGAGAAAATGGAAAAAAGACAGGCTGCATGTGTCCTTTGCCATTTTTAAAGAAAGCCTGTTTTCCTTTCAGATGACTGTAAAAGCAGAAATGAATATATATCTATCTCAGATTATATCTTCTAACTGTAACAACCCCAGAGTTCTGTTTAAAACTATTAACACTGTCATTGATGCTCCCAAATCTGTTGGTTTTGATGCTTCTTTTGAATTCTGTGAAAATTGTCTCCATTTTTTCACTGACAAAATTGTGTCAACTAGAGCCAGTCTATCTCAGCCTTCATATGACCCTTCTGTTCCTCTGCATTTCTCTTCTGTTTTCCATCAGTTTGAGCCGGTGTCCTTTTCTTTTTTAAGTGACACAGTTAGTCATATGAAGCCCTCTGGTTCTCCTGCAGATGCCCTCCCACCTCGCCTGTTTAAGGAGGCACTTGCTACTATTGGATCAAGTGTCCTTAACATTATCAATAGTAGCCTCTCTTCTGGAATAGTTCCAGTAGAGTTTAAACATGCAGTGGTACGACCTCTACTTAAAAAACCCAGCCTCGACCCCTCTCTCCTCTCTAACCTCAGACCTATCTCTAATCTTCCATACATTTCCAAAATATTAGAGAAGGTTGTCTACAGTCAGTTGTTGCCTTTCTTAGAGGATAATGGTATCACTGAGCTGTTCCAGTCCGGTTTTAAAGCCCTCCACAGCACAGAGTCCGCGCTTCTAAAAGTTTTTAACGATATCCTCCTGTCCACTGATTCTGGTAAATATGTTGTCCTGGTGCTTTTAGATCTGTCTGCTGCGTTCGACACCGTCGACCACGCCACCTTAATCACTCGTCTTGAGAACTGTGTGGGCATTAAGGGCGCTGCCCTCAACTGGTTCCGGTCGTACCTAACCGACAGGAGTTTTTGTGTAAAAGTAGACAGTTTTATGTCGTCCACAGCTCCTTTACCACATGGGGTCCCCCAGGGCTCAATCCTTGCCCCAATTTTATTTGCGCTTTACCTTCTCCCCCTTGGTTCTATTTTTAGGAAGTACAGTATTGCATTTCATTTTTACGCCGATGATTGCCAGATTTATTTTCCCATGGCACAAAATAACACGGTTCAACATCTTATTGACTGCCTGCACGACATCAAAGTCTGGCTTTCAGCTAACTTCCTGAGCCTAAATGAAGATAAAACAGAAGTTATGTTGTTCGGTCCAAGTGGCTCTCCCTCCCCCAACGTTGACCTCGGCACTCTGACCCCGTATCTCAGCGACTGTGTCACAAACCTGGGGGTAAAGTTTGACTCAGATTTTAAATTCGAAAAACAAATCAGCAGCGTTGTTCAAAAAAGCTTTTATCAATTACGCCAAATAGCGAAAGTGAAACCGCTTCTATCAAGTCATGATCTTGAGAAATTAATCCACGCCTTTATCTCGACTCGTCTTGATTACTGTAATGCCCTGTATGTAGGCATTAGCCAGGCCTCCCTCGCCCGCCTGCAGCTCGTGCAGAACTCTGCTGCTCGTCTGCTAACACAGACCCGCAGACGTGAGCACATCACCCCTATTTTAGCGTCCCTTCACTGGCTCCCTGTGCGTTACCGAATCAATTTTAAACTCCTTTTATTTGTTTTTAAATGTCTAAACAACCTCGCGCCAACCTATCTCTCCGACCTCCTTCAGCCTTACTGCCCCACCCGATCCTTAAGATCAGCCGATCAGCTGCTGTTGACGGTCCCTGACACAAGGCTGAAGCTTAGAGGTGACAGAGCTTTCGCCGTTGCTGCTCCCAAGCTCTGGAACGACCTACCCCTGAGTGTTAGACAAGCCTCCTCTCTTCCTGTTTTTAAATCTCTCTTAAAAACATACTTTTATTCCATGGCTTTTAACACTGAGTGATATCCAACCTGCAATGGCGCCCCATAATACACCTGCTGTGAACCTGTTTTTATGTTTTTATGTTTTTATTTATTCTATTTTAATTATTTATTTTTTATCGTGTTCTGTTTGTGTTGTGTTGTGTTTGCTCGGTACTCGTTTTATCTTTTAACCTGTTCATTGTACAGCACTTTGGCTACCCCTGTGGTAAATTTTAAATGTGCTTTATAAATAAAGTTGATTTGATTTGATTTGATTTGATAGGCGGTGATGTCCTTGAGGTGGGGCAGGACCAAGCGCTCAAAGGACTTCATGACCATAGACGTCAGCGCAACCGACCTGTAGTAATTAAGTCCTGTGATCCGTGCTTTCTTGGGGACAGGGACAATAGTGGAGGTCTTAAAGCAGGACGGCACGCGGAATAGCTCCAGAGAGGTGTCAAAAATGTCAGTGAAGACAGGAGCCAGCTGGTCCGCACAGTGTCTGAGAGTGGATGGGGGGGAACACCATCCGGCCCCGGGGGCCTTCCGCATATTCAGTCCTATGATGTTCTTGGAGTCCTGTGATGTCCTTGAGTCCACAGGACTCCAAGGACATCCAATAGTGAAATTTTTTGAGTAAAATTATGAATTTTGTCATCATTTTGCCAAGTAAAATTCCGATTATTATTACATTTTAAAGTTTTCTTATAAAATTGTGACTTTTGTCGAGTAAAATTACGACTCTATTCTTAAAATTGCCAACATTTTAAGCTTTTCTTATAAAATTGTTACTGTTATTGAGTAAAATTCCAACTTTAATCATAATATTGCACAAATGTTCAGTTTGTCTTGCAAAATATTGACTTGTGTTGAGTAAATTTACGACTTTTATTACAATACTGCCACAATTCTACGTTTTTCTAGTGAAATTGTGACCTTTTTCTTGTGAAATTCCACACTAATTTTTCACAACAAGCTTTTTTGTATTTGCATAGTATGTCTATATTATTAATGTTGTAAATACAAATGTTTATATATCTAGAAAGGGTGGTCCTAAAGAGGGAGGCATTTTTCAGGGGTCTCAAGAAGGTAACCAATACAAGTGTGTGTGTGTGTGTGTGTGTGTGTGTGTGTGTGTGTGTGTGTGTGTGTGTGTTCTTGTTTCCCTACCCTTCTTGAGACATCAACAAGTTAGGACCGAAGTCATGGTCCCAATACGGAAAACCATTGCATCTAATAGAGAGTGCCTCACTTGCACCCCTGGTGGTGAAATCTATCAAAATTAGGGTGGTCCCAAAAAGGAGGGATTTTTCAAATTGACCGTGGTCAACATATGAAATAACAAGTGTGTGTAAGAAATTGAAATGAGCCCCCTTTGACCAAAAATAATTAAAATAAATAAATAAATGTGTATAGACATACTGTAATAACTTGAAGTAAATAATGAAGATTAAAAACCAATTACAAACAAAAAATTAAATAACAAAAAACTAAACTAAAAGCATTCCTTTTCTCACAATGTGTCAAATTTTTTTCTTATAAAATTGGGAACAATTTCTCATATTCTTTCTGTTTCTGTAATATTACAATATTTTCTCTTAAAATTACTTTTTTATGTAAAATTATTACTTTTTAACACGAAATAGTGACATTTGTCGTATCAAATTCTGACTTTTATCCCAATATTGCCAGTTTTTTTGTTGTTCTTGTAAAAAAGTGAATTTTTTTGAGTAAAATTATGACTTTTGTCATAATTTTGCCAAGTAAAATTCCTATTATTATTATAATATTGCCCAAATCTTAAAGCTTTCTTATATAATTGTGACTTTTGCCGGGTAAAATTACGACTCTTTTCTTAAAATTGCCAACATTTTAAGCTTTTCTTCTAAAATTGAGATTGTTAAAATTCCAACTTTTATCATATCATTGCATGAATGTTCAGTTTTTCTTGCAAAATTTTGACTTGCGTTGAGTAAAATTACGACTTTTATTATAATACTGCCAAAATTCTAAGTTTATCTAGTGAAATTGTGACCTTTTTCTTGTGAAATTCAAACTCATTTTTCACAACAAGCTTTTTCATATTTGCATAGTATGTATATATTATTAATGTTGTAAATACACATCTTTATATATCTAGAAAGGGTGGTCCTAAAGAGGGAGGCATTTTTCGGGGGTCTCAAGAAGGTAACAAATACAAGTGTGTGTGTGTGTGTGTTTGTGTTTGTGTGTGTGTGTGTGTGTGTGTGTGTGTGTGTGTGTGTGTGTGTGTGTGTGTGTGTGTGTGTGTGTGAAAACAGGATCAGGAGGGCAAAAGATGACAAGAAAATGCGATAAGGATAAGAAGTGAAGGCAGGGGAAGTTTGGAGGGATTGGGGGGTTAGTCAGAGGGCGGGAGCAAAGAGGTGTGCAGGGGCCAGGGGGGCGGTGGGGGGATGTGACGGCTCCACTTGAGGAGATCATGATGCTTACTGCCTGTCACGGCCACGGGGGGGGGGCTCACCACAGCTGGAGGCACTGTGCTGTGTGTGTGTATTTACAGAAGAGAGGAGAGAAAAGGAGAGACAGGACACATGGCAAGGACAGCCAGAGAGCACACGCAGACACACGCACACACACACACACACACACGGTGCTCGCAGTGAGCGGTCAGCCTGGATGTGATTTCGATACCTGCAGAGATAATAGATGTGTGAGGTCACACACCACCCGCACATGCCCACTGGCAGCAGTGCACACACACCTACGATTTACACACACACACACACACACACACACACACACACACACACACACACACACACACACACACACACACACCTACGATTTACGCACACACGCACGCACACACACACACACACACACACGTACGATTTACACACACACACACACACACACATTCACCTACTATTTACACACACAAACACACACACACACACATTCACCTATGATTTACACACACACACATTCACCTACGATTTACACACACACACACATTCACCTACGATTTACACACACACACACATCCACCTACGATTTACACACGCACACACACACACACACACACACACACACACACACACACACATTCACCTATGATTTACACACACACGCCCACACACACACACACATTCACCTACGATTTACACACACACACACGCACACACCTACGATTTACACGCACACATACACACACACATTCACCTACGATTTACACACACACACACACACACACACACACACACACACACACACACACACACACACACACACATAACCCACACATACACACATTTAACATTCACCTACGATTTACACACACACACACACACACACACAAACATTCACCTACAATTTACACACACACACACACATTCACCTACGATTTACACACACACACACACACACACACACACACACACACACACACACACACACACACACACAATCACCTACGAGTTACGCACACACACACACACACACACACACACATTCACCTATGATTTACTCACACACACGCACACACACATTCACCTACGATTTACACACACACACACACACACACATTCACCTACGATTTACACACACACACACACACACACACACACACACACACACACACACACACACACACACATTCAACTACGATTTACACACACACACACACACACACACACACACACACACACACACACACACACATTCACCTATGATTTACACACACACGCACACATGCACCCCCATACGATTTACACACACACACACACACACACACACACACATGATTTACACACATTCACCTACGATTTACACACACACACTTTCACCTACGATTTACACACACACATTCACACGCACACACACACACACACGCGCACACAGATTGTGAAAAATATCAACCATGAATGTTTTATTAAGTATAATTGTGAAAAAGTGATTGTGTCATTTTATTTTGGCACTGCGACTTCCTGCTACAAAAAATGTGTGACCCTCACACTCTAATTAGTCTGCTGATATATGCAGTAACATATTGTGTCATTTATCATTCTATTATTTTGTCAAAATTATAAAGGACAAACTGTAAAAATGGATAATTAATCTACTTGTTCATTGACTGTTAATATCTGCTTATTTTCTCTTTTAACATGTTCTATCTACACTTATTACAATGTATAATCACTTATTCTCAGTGTTGGGTTAGTTACTGAAAACCAGTAACTCGTTACAGTTACTTTATTCCAAAAGTAACTCAGTTACTAACTCAATTACTTACACCAAAAAGTAATGTGTTACTGTGAAAAGTAACTATTTAGTTACTTATATATATATATATATATATATATATATATTTTTTTTTTAATTTATTTTTTTTTTTTTTAATTTTAAGACCCTTTAATGCCCTTTTAGCCTTCATTTCAGTACTGTTATTGCACTGGAGAATAATACAATGTGTTGATCAACTTGACATGCATTTGCATCACTGAACTCTGCTAAGCAATGTGGTCTACATACAACACACAAAGACAAAGATATGTTTCAAAGGGCCAATTTATTTCAGGCCAGAACAAATTGACAAAACTATTTTAAATAGCTGCAACATAACATACATAAGTAACAAACAGCATAATAACAACATAGCTGTAAAGCAAGGAAGGCACACACTACATACACAAAGCCTAACCAGGCGTTTTTTCTCTCAAGGAATTGTGAAACACTCTATACATTTCCCCAGTTTTAGTTTAGAGATAAGGAAAGATTGGCCTGGCCCACTAGGATCCCTCTTTATGTTTGTGAACTTTATAGTCTGTACATTTAGAGTGATGTGATAATCAAACACTCTAGAAGTCTAGAATGAAATAGTATATAAGAGAATTGACAGAGTGTGTGTACCTTCAGTGCTGAATGATGAGCAGAGGCAGAGTTTGGAGTGTTTTCTTTAGCTCGCTTTCCATTTTTATGTACTCACTGTCCAGGTGCCATTAGACTCCCGGCATCATGCTAATTAGCTGCCTGAAAGCGGGTGACTCCACTGTAGAAATAGCCTGCATGTCTTCTAGCACATACGCTGCAATGGCTCTTTCAATGTTGTCCTGGCTAGCAGTGTCTCGTTAAAATCCAGCCACTGTTGCTTAGGAGGTGAAGTGTGTCTCTCTTTACTAGCTTCGTCGAAGAATGTTGCTTTTGTAGCTGTTTCAGCAGATTTGAATTGCTAGGATAGGATCTTTGATCCAAGACACAACTTACATTTAACTAAAATGTTCTTTTCTTTGTGGTCGACAAAAGAAAAGCAGTGAGAATATCTCCATGTTAAGAAACTCGGCTTCGGCTTCGCCATGATGTAAACACGGACACGCCCCCTCCCACGCACACAGAGCGCGCCTCCTCTCCGTCGCCTCTTCTGTAGCGCTCCAATAAAACACACTCAGATCTTCTCAGTTTCTAGCCGATACTACATAAAAAATTACGTAAAATAACGCAGTAACGCATCATGTAGTAACGGTAACTGAGTTACTGAATATAAAAAATAACGCGTTAGATTACTATTTACCGCAGAAAGTAACGGCGTTAGTCCCAACACTGATAATTCTTCTGTTGTTTGATACTTTACATTAGTTTTGGATGATAACACAAATTTAGGTGTCGATCCGATACCAAGTCGTTACAGGATCATACATTGGTCATATTCAAAGTCCTCATGTGTCCAGGGACATATTTCCTGAGTTTATAAACATAATAAGAATTTTAAAAAAAAAGGAAAAAAGATTTTGTGATGATAAAATATACTGATATTATCATTGTCGTCTTGACTATATGGCTCTTGTACTTGGTATCATTACAGTGGATGTCAGGTGTAGATCCACCCATGGCATTTGTTTACATTCAGGGTGCGAGCTTGCTGTTAGCGGTGAGCTATTGTATCCTACGGTGTGTAGTGAAGCATGTTTAGCTATTCCTCGTCCTGCAGGGATGATACTTGTAAGAAACTCACTTTTTTTGTCGCCATGGAGGCCAGAATTAGTGATTTATAAGGACGTTAGCCGCCAGCTAGCTAGCTAGCCATGTTTAAAGCGCCTCTTATAGAGCGTTGTTTCAGTGTTATAGCTTCACCTTTATCGTCAGTTTTTAAGCCAAAATGCGTCCGTTCTCCCTTTTCTGTCTACACCAGTGGTTCTTAACCTGGGTTCGATGGAACCCTAGGGGTTCGGGGAGTCTGCCTCAGGGGTTCGGCGGAGGTCAAGACACACCCGACTCATCATGTACGTACAGTAAAAACTTATCCCTATCGGCGTATTATGGATACCCCCAAACAGTATTCTCTAATTTTCCATATGCGTACATTCAGTGTCCGCCCTGAGATCGGTAGGTTGTGAGTTCAAACCCCGGCCGAGTCATATCAAAGACTATAAAAATGGGACCCATTACCTCCCTGCTTGGCACTCAGCATCAAGGGTTGGAATTGGCGGTTAAATCCCCAAAAATGACTCCCGGGCGCGGCACCACTGCTGCCCACTGCTCCCCTCACTTCCCAGGGGGTGAGCAAGGGGATGGGTCAAATGCAGAGGACAAATTTCACCACACTTAGTGTGTGCGTGTGTGTGTGTGTGTGTGTGACAATCATTGGTACTTTAACTTAGATGTGCACACTGTGGCCACACCAGCAGCACACCTGTCCCAAACCTGACTAAATACCAAGTTAATGACCCCAAAAGGGACAAGCGGTAGAAAATGGATGGATGGATGGATGGATGTTTTATTATTATAATCAAATGACAGCAGTCATTTCCATGGGATTATAAGTGTTTTGGCCCACTTACAATGACAATAACAAAAAATATAGTTTTTCATGAGCTGCGTACTAGTAGAGTAGTATAGGTGTATAAATAATAATATAGTCCATCCATCCATTTTTTCTACCGCTTATTCCCTTCGGGGTCCCTGGAGCCTATCTCAGCTACAATCGGGCGGAAGGCGGTGTACACCCTGGACAAGTCGCCACCTCATCGCAGGGCCAACACAGATAGACAGACAACATTCACACTCACACATTCACACACTAGGGCCAATTTAGTGTTGCCAATCAACCTATCCCCAGGTGCATGTCTTTGGAAGTGGGAGGAAGCCGGAGTACCCGGAGGGAACCCACGCAGTCACGGGGAGAACATGCAAACTCCACACAGAAAGATCCTGAGGCCGGGAGTGAACTCACGACTACTCAGGACCTTCGTATTGTAATATAGTGTTAAATAAAATCAGTCCCTTGGGCACAAAACTTAAAATAATACAGCTTTCCAAAAAGTGCACTCCTGCTGCTATTGGAACATACTAACTACACACACTATGACACTAAGAACCCCACAGTCATCAATCAACAATTCTTCCCCCCTTACATGAAAGCGAAGCCTGGCAATAATTACATATTGCCTGTTCTGCCCTCACTATACGTGTTGAGGTTATACCGCTTGGCAGGCAGCTAACAAACAATCCAAAGCAGATTAATCCATTTAGGCTCTTTATTGTTGTTGATCTTGCTTTGTCTTTTCCTATCTTTACTTTTGTCTTGCACTGGACTGTTATTTTTTTGTTTTTTTTAAACTGAAATACACACAATGAAAAATGTATAAGCTATGTGATTCAATTAACATACTGAAATGTAATACACAATATGTAAATATTAGCTTCACACAAATATACAGTACTATCATCAAACAAATACTTCTGAGTGTTGAAACTATTTTGATGGTGGAAATACACATTTTAAGTCCTCAAAACATCCATTGAAACAGTGCACAAAAATCGTTTTTCAATAAACATCTTCGTATCACTCCTCTCTGAGCTGCCACCTTAACGTGGTAGAGGAGTTTGCGTGTCCCAATGATCCTAGGAGCTATGTTGTCCGGGGGCTTCTATGCCCCCTGGTAGGGTCTCCCAAGGCAAACTGGTCCTAGGTGAGGGATCAGACAAAGAGCAGCTCGAAGACCTCTATGAAGAACACGAACAAGGAACCCAGATTTCCCTCGCCCGGACGCGGGTCACCGGGGCCCTCCTCTGGAGCCAGGCCCGGAGGTGTGGCACGATGGCGAGCGCCTGGTGGCCGGGCCTGTCCCCATGGGGCCCGGCCGGGCACAGCCCGAAGAGGCAACGTGGGTCCCCCCTCCAATGGGCTCACCACCCATAGCAGGGGTCATAGAGGTCGGGTGCGATGTGAGCTGGGCGGAAGCCGAAGGCAGGGCACTTGGCGGTCCGATCCTCGGCTACAGAAGCTAGCTCTTGGGACGTGGAACGTCACCTCGCTGGGGGGGAAGGAGCCTGAGCTAGTGCGTGAGGTGGAGAAGTTCCGGCTAGATATAGTCGGACTCACTTCGACGCACAGCAAGGGCTCTGGAACCAGTTCTCTTGACAGGGGCTGGACTCTCTTCCACTCTGGCGTTGCCAGCAATGAGAGGCGACGGGCTGGGGTGGCAATTCTTGTTTCCCCTCGGCTCAAAGCCTGCACGTTGGAGTTCAACCCGGTGGACGAGAGGGTAGCCTCCCTCCGCCTTCGGGTGGGGGGACGGGTCCTGACTGTTGTTTGCGCTTACGCGCCAAACAGCAGTTCAGATTACCCACCCTTTTTGGATTCACTCGAGGGAGTACTGGAGAGTGCTCCCCCGGGTGATTCCCTCGTTCTACTGGGGGACTTCAACGCTCATGTTGGCAACGACAGTGAAACCTGGAGAGGCGTGATTGGGAAGAATGGCCGCCCGGATCTGAACCCGAGTGGTGTTTTGTTATTGGACTTTTGTGCTCGTCACGGATTGTCAATAACAAACACCATGTTCAAACATAAGGGTGTCCATATGTGCACTTGGCACCAGGACACCCTAGGCCGCAGTTCCATGATCGACTTTGTAGTTGTGTCATCGGATTTGCGGCCTCATGTTTTGGACACTCGGGTGAAGAGAGGGGCGGAGCTTTCTACCGATCACCACCTGGTGGTGAGTTGGCTGCGATGGTGGGGGAGGATGCCGGACAGACCTGGCAGGCCCAAACGCATTGTGAGGGTTTGCTGGGAACGTCTAGCAGAGTCTCCTGTCAGAGAGAGTTTCAATTCCCACCTCCGGAAGAACTTTGAACATGTCACGAGGGAGGCGCTGGACATTGAGTCCGAGTGGACGATGTTCCGTACCTCTGTTGTCGGGGCGGCCGATTGGAGCTGTGGCCGCAGGGTAGTTGGTGCCTGTCGTGGCGGTAATCCTAGAACCCGTTGGTGGACACCGGCGGTGAGGGATGCCGTCAAGCTGAAGAAGGAGTCCTATCGGGTTCTTTTGGCTCATGGGACTCCTGACGCAGCAGACAGGTACCGACAGGCCAAGCGGTGTGCGGCTTCAGCGGTCGCGGAGGCAAAAACTCGGACATGGGAGGAGTTCGGTGAGGCCATGGAAAAAGACTTCCGGACGGCTTCGAAGCAATTCTGGACCACCATCCGCCGCCTCAGGAATGGGAAGCAGTGCAGTGTCAACACCGTGTATGGTGGGGATGGTGCTCTGTTGACCTCGACTGCGGATGTTGTGGATCGGTGGAGAGAATACTTCGAAGACCTCCTCAATCCTACCAGCACGTCTTCCTATGAGGAAGCAGGGCCTGGGGAATCTGTGGTGGGCTCTCCTATTTCTGGGGCTGAGGTTGCCGAGGTAGTTAAAAAGCTCCTCGGTGGCAAGGCCCCGGGGGTGGATGAGATCCGCCCGGAGTTCCTTAAGGCTCTGGATGTTGTGGGGCTGTCTTGGTTGACAAGACTCTGCAACATCGCGTGGACATCGGGGGCGGTACCTCTGGATTGGCAGACCGGGGTGGTGGTTCCTCTCTTTAAGAAGGGGAACCGGAGGGTGTGTTCCAACTATCGTGGGATCACACTCCTCAGCCTTCCCGGTAAGGTCTATTCAGGTGTACTGGAGAGGAGGCTACGCCGGATAGTCGAACCTCAGATTCAGGAGGAACAGTGTGGTTTTCGTCCTGGTCGTGGAACTGTGGACCAGCTCTATACTCTCGGCAGGGTCCTTGAGGGTGCATGGGAGTTTGCCCAACCAGTCTACATGTGCTTTGTGGACTTGGAGAAGGCATTCGACCGTGTACCCCGGGAAGTCCTGTGGGGAGTGCTCAGAGAGTATGGGGTAACGGACTGTCTTATTGTGGCGGTTCGCTCCCTGTATAATCGGTGTCAGAGCTTGGTCCGCATTGCCGGCAGTAAGTCGGACACGTTTCCAGTGAGGGTTGGACTCCGCCAGGGCTGCCCTTTGTCACCGATTCTGTTCATAACCTTTATGGACAGAATTTCTAGGCGCAGTCAGGGCGTTGAGGGTATCTGGTTTGGTGGCTGCAGGATTAGGTCTCTGCTTTTTGCAGATGATGTGGTCCTGATGGCTTCATCTGGCCAAGATCTTCAGCTCTCACTGGATCGGTTCGCAGCCGAGTGTGAAGCGACTGGGATGAGAATCAGCACCTCCAAATCCGAGTCCATGGTTCTCGCCCGGAAAAGGGTGGAGTGCCATCTCCGGGTTGGGGAGGAGATCTTGCCCCAAGTGGAGGAGTTCAAGTACCTCGGAGTCTTGTTCACGAGTGAGGGAAGAGTGGATCGTGAGATCGACAGGCGGATCGGTGCGGCATCTTCAGTAATGCGGACGCTGTATCGATCCGTTGTGGTGAAGAAGGAGCTGAGCCAGAAGGCAAAGCTCTCGATTTACCGGTCGATCTACGTTCCCATCCTCACCTATGGTCATGAGCTTTGGGTCATGACCGAAAGGACAAGATCACGGGTACAAGCGGCCGAAATGAGTTTCCTCCGCCGGGTGGCGGGGCTCTCCCTTAGAGATAGGGTGAGAAGCTCTGCCATCCGGGGGGAGCTCAAAGTAAAGCCGCTGCTCCTCCATATCGAGAGGAGCCAGATGAGGTGGTTCGGGCATCTGGTCAGGATGCCACCCGAACGCCTCCCTCGGGAGGTGTTTCGGGCACGTCCGACCGGTAGGAGGCCACGGGGAAGACCCAGGACACGTTGGGAAGACTATGTCTCCCGGCTGGCCTGGGAACGCCTCGGGATCCACCGGGAGGAGCTGGACGAAGTGGCTGGGGAGAGGGAAGTCTGGGCTTCCCTGCTTAAGCTGCTGCCCCCGCGACCCGACCTCGGATAAGCGGAAGAAGATGGATGGATGGATGGATCTTCGTATCAAACTTAACCACTTTCCACCTTAGTATTGATTTACATAAACAAGTTAAACAGTTTACTTACAGACTTATCTTTTCTTTGTGTGTTTGTGTGTGTGTGTGTGTGTATGAGTGCACATGTGTACATTAATGCAATTGTGATAATTAAGACATTTCATGTTGCTACAAAAAAATGTTCCGTGCTACATTACTCCGTAATCGGCTTGTTAATCGCCCTTATTACCGGAGTCATCTTGCAGTCCACACGTACTTTTTATGTGTGACTGCCATCTACTGGTCACACTTATCATTACACCAGCCTTGGTCCTCCCGCCCGCCCACCGTCGTCGGAAAGCCGCTTGTCCGCCTCGTTGATTCAGCGACGTTGTGAGTCATTAGTCCACTTTTTAGTGTGTGGGGAAAAAAACAAGTAGTGGAGGGGCGCTAATCCTAATCCAAAAGTGGTTAAACGTGCGTGAGATGGTATGATAATTAGGTTGTGCTCGTATGAATGGACATGTCTTGTTTTTGTTTAGAGTGTGACGCTAATCCCACGCTGGTGCAACACATGCTCGTTGGCGGATTAATGCTGTTTGGAACGATACTGATCTGCAAAAAAAAAATTCAAAAAAATAAATGTTAGGTTGCTGCTTGTCGTCCTTTTTTGATAATTTTTTGTAGAAATGTCCGATAATGTCTTTTTGCCGATATCCCGATATTGTCTAACTCTTAATTACTGATTCCGATATCAACCGAATTAACACATTATTATGCCTAATTTTGTTGTGACGCCCCGCTGGATGCATTAAACAATGTAACAAGGTTTTCCAAAATAAATCAACTCAAGTTATGGAAAAAATGCCGATATTCCGATATTGTCCAACTCTTAATTACTGATTCCGATATCAACTGATACCGATATATACAGTCGTGGAATTAACACATTATTATGCCTAATTTTGTTGTGATGCCCCGCTGGATGCATTAAACAGTGTAACAAGGTTTTCCAAAATAATTCAACTCAAGTTATGGAAAAAATGCCGATATTGTCCAACTCTTAATTACCGATTCCGATATCAACCGATACCGATATATACAGTTGTGAAATTAACACATTATTTTGCCTAATTTTGTTGTGATGCCCCGCTGGATGCATTAAACAATGTAACAAGGTATTCCAAAATGAATCAACTCAAGTTATGGAAAAAATGCCGATATTCCGATATTGTCTAACTCTTAATTACCGATTCCGATATCAACCGATACCGATATATACAGTTGTGGAATGAACACATTATTTTGCCTAATTTTGTTGTGATGCCCCGCTGGATGCATTAAACAATGTAACAAGGTTTTCCAAAATAATTCAACTCAAGTTATGGAAAAAATGCCGATATTGTCCAACTCTTAATTACCGATTCCGATATCAACCGATACCGATATATACAGTTGTGAAATTAGCACATTATTTTGCCTAATTTTGTTGTGATGCCCCGCTGGATGCATTAAACAATGTAACAAGGTTTTCCAAAATAAATCAACTCACGTTATGGCAAAAAATGCCGATATTCCGATATTGTCCAACTCTTAATTACCGATTCCGATATCAACCGATACCGATATATACAGTCGTGGAATTAACACATTATTATGCCTAATTTTGTTGTGATGCCCCGCTGGATGCATTAAACAATGTAACAAGGTTTTCCAAAATAAATCAACTCAAGTTATGGAAAAAATGCCGATATTGTCCAACTCTTAATTACCGATTCCGATATAAACCAATACTGATGTATACAGTTGTGAAATTAACACATTATTATGCCTGATTTTGTTGTGATGCCCCGCTGGATGCATTAAACAATGTAACAAGGTTTTCCAAAATAAATCAACTCAAATTATGGAAAAAAATGCAGATATTCCGATATTGTCCAACTCTTAATTACCGATTCCGATATCAACCGATACCGATATATACAGTCGTGGAATTAACACATTATTATGCCTAATTTTGTTGTGATGCCCCGCTGGATGCATTAAACAATGTAACAAGGTTTTCCAAAATAAATCAACTCAAGTTATGGAAAAAATGCCGATATTGTCCAACTCTTAATTACCGATTCCGATATAAACCGATACCGATATATACAGTTGTGAAATTAACACATTATTATGCCTAATTTTGTTGTGACGCCCCGCTGGATGCATTAAACAATGTAACAAGGTTTTCCAAAATAAATCAACTCAAGTTATGGAAAACAATGCCGATATCCGATATTCCGATATGATAATAAAAACGGTTTGTTGAACACAAAACATTATAGCTGTTCGGAGAGAAAAATCCACAAAATAGCCACACCAATTTATAAGTCGCAATGTTCAAAGCGTATGTTAAAAAAATGGGGGTTGTAGTCAATTAATTACATTTATGAAAGAGTAATTCCATTACTAATTCAATGACATTTTTGGCAAAGTAACAAGTAACTAACAGTGTTTTAAAAGTAATTTTCAAAAAACTGCTGCTTAGGGATCAGAGGCAGGTGAGTCCCCTGATCACTAATCAAGGAAACAGTGATGAAGTACCTGCAAGACAAAATCAAAACAGAAAGTGGCACAACAATAAGAGTGCCAATATTTAGGCCAGAAATATGTAGACTATGCTTAAAAACTAAAATATTTAAAATACATGTGATTAGAGATGTCCGATAATGGCTTTTTTGGCGATATTCGATATTCCGATATTGTCCAACTCTTAATTACCGACTCCGATATCAACCAATACCGATACATACAGTCGTGGAATGAACACATTATTATGGTTAATTTTGTTGTGATGCCCCGCTGGATGCATTAAACAATGTAACAAGGTTTTCCAAAATAAATCAACTCAAGTTATGGAAAGAAATGCAGATATTCCGATATTGTCCAACTCGTAATTACCGATTCCGATATCAACCGATACCGATATATACAGTTGTGGAATCAACACATTATTAAACCTAATTTTGTTGTGATGCCCCGCTGGATGCATTAAACAATGTAACAAGGTTTTCCAAAATAAATCAACTCAAGTTATGGAAAAAAATGCCGATATTCCAATATGATAATGAAAACGGTTTGTTGAACACAAAACATTATAGCTGTTCGGAGAGAAAAATCCACAAAATAGCTACACCGGTTTATAAGTGGCAACGTTCAAAGCGTATGTAAAAAAAAAATGGGGGTTGTAGTCAATTAATTACATTTATGAAAGAGTAATTCCATTACTAATTCAATGACATTTTTGGCAAAGTAACAAGTAACTAACAACGTTTTAAAAGTCATTTTCAAAAAACTGCTGCTTAGTGATCAGAGGCAGGTGAGTCCCCTGATCACTAATCAAGGAAACAGTGATGAAGTACCTGCAAGACAAAATCAAAACAGAAAGTGGCACAACAATAAGAGTGTTAATATTTAGGCCAGAAATATGTAGACTATGCTTAAAAACTAAAATATTTAAAATGCATGTGATTAGAGATGTCCGATAATGGCTTTTTTGGCGATATTCGATATTCCGATATTGTCCAACTCTTTATTACCGATACCGATATCAACCGATACCGATATATACAGTCGTGGAATCAACACATTATTATGCCTAATTTTGTTTTGATGCCCCGCTGGATGCATTAAACAATGTAACAAGGTTTTCCAAAATAAATCAACTCAAGTTATGGAAAAAAATGCAGATATTCCGATATTGTCCAACTCTTAATTACCGATTCCGATATCAACCGATACCGATATATACAGTTGTGGAATCAACACATTATTAAACCTAATTTTGTTGTGATGCCCCGCTGGATGCATTAAACAATGTAACAAGGTTTTCCAAAATAAATCAACTCAAGTTATGGAAAAAAAATGCCGATATCCCTATATGATAATGAAAATGGTTTGTTGAACACAAAACATTATAGCTGTTCGGAGAGAAAAATCCACAAAATAGCCTCACCAATTCCATTACTAATTTAATGACATTTTTGGCAAAGTAACAAGTAACTAACAACGGAATCGGTAACAAAAGTCATTTTCAAAACACTGCTGCTTAGTGATCAGAGAAAGGTGAGTCCCCCTGATCACTAATAAAGGAAAAAATGCCAACATGGCACTGCCATATTTATTATTGAAGTCACAAAGTGCATTATTTTTTTTAACATGCCTCAAAACAGCAGCTTGGAATTTTGGACATGCTCTCCCTGAGAGAGCATGAGGAGGTTGAGGTGGGCGGGGTTGGGGGGGCTGAGTTCAGGGGTAGGGGGTAGCGGGGGGTGTATATTGTAGCATCCCGGAAGAGTTAGTGCTGCAAGGGGTTCTGGGTATTTGTTCTGTTGTGTTTATGTTGTGTTACGGTGCGGATGTTCTCCCGAAATGTGTTTGTCATTCTTGTTTGGTGTGGGTTCACAGTGTGGCGCATATTTGTAACAGTGTTGAAGTTGTTTATACGGCCACCCTCAGTGTGACCTTTATGGCTGTTGACCAAGTATGCATTGCATTCACTTGTGAGTGTGTGAAAAGCCGTAGATATTATGAGATTGGGCCGGCACACCTTAAAGGCACGCCCCCAATATTGTTGTCTGGGTGGAAATCGGGAGAAATTCGGGAGAATGGTTGCCCCAGGAGATTTTCGGGAGAGGCACTGAAACGGGAGTCTCCCGGGAAAATCGGGAGGGTTGGCAAGTATGACTGTCCGTGTACCACTCTGTACAGCGCCGTTTTAAAAAAGTCATACATTTTACTTTTTGATACCGATAATTTCCGATATTACATTTTAAAGCATTTATCGGCCGATAATATCGGCAGTCCGATACTATCGGACATCTCTAATTTTTTAGCACTTATTTGTTGGGCTTTGTCGCGCTCGGGTCACATGGCAGCGATAATCGCCGTGTTCCCAGGAGGCAGCGTGCAGGTTAAGGTGTTTAATGTAGAGAATCAAAAAATAAAGGACAGGCGAGAGCAGCTGGGAAGTGCTCTGAAGCGAAGTGAATCTGCAAAAATAACAAACGGAACGCTGGAGGACAGCAAAACCTAATATATATAATTAATAACTACTAGAGTTGAATATTAAGAGCATGTGATAGTTTTTGACGGCTTCCTTAAAGTTTTGTAATCAATCAGAAATACGAAGCAGCTAAAATGCGCCAAACATGGATCATTTTTTGCATTTTTCCCATCATGCTTTGCAATGGATTTATTAAATGGGTGTAATTTTGAAATTTTTATGGTGGTTGGCTGTTTCTTTTTTTTTGTTTTTTTTTATAATATCCACAAAGTTCAATGAGCAGGTTGACATGTTTGTTGACTTTTAATGCTGGCTGAGTGTTTTTTTTCCTGCGCCATGACTAGGGAAGGTTGTTTGGGTTGGGTCATATAGCTAAATACTGTGACGGAGACAATTAAGCACCTGTAAGACCGGCAGATTTTTTAAATGCAATCTGTCAACACCCTGTTACAGATTGCTTGTTGAATTCATTGTAAAAAGGGTCAAAAGGATGCCCCAATAAGGTGTGATAAAATTATTTTGCGTATCATCCTATGAAGTCATAAGGACGTTCCGTTCACAGCCATCCATCGCTGCAAGCTCAATGGAAGCGCGAATGCAGAAGGCTGCGTTTCATTCGGAGTCACGCTGCAAAACGTCAGCTCTTGTGAGGATGAATCGCTGAAAAATTACACTTTCTTTTTTTTTTGTACAACACTTTCTCCACTCAGCGGCGCCTGCCTTTGGAGAAGATGCCCCTCAGAAACACGTTAACACTCTTAAGTGACGCTCGTGGCTCCCGGTTTTGAACCTGAACGTGGACACTGTCAGCTTCACACCCATCCAGCTTATCCTGAGCGGGGTCACGGGGTCATTGGGAGATCAACTCTGGCAGTCTAGTTTTCATGAAAGATGAAGTTATATTCAAAAGGCCATCTGAGTGAAATCCACTTGTTGTCGTCGTCAGTTTCAGGAAGGAAATAGTAAACCGGAAGGAAAGTGCTCATATGATCACATGACCACATCAGGAAGCAGCTCATTTCCTAACAAAGCTGCAATCTTTATAGTCTCACATTTACTAACGTTAGTGTTACACAGAGGTGGGTAGAGTAGCCAGAAATTGTACTCAAGTAAGAGTACTGTTACTTTAGAGATTTATTACTCAAGTAAAAGCAGGGCCGGCCCGTGGCATAGGCCGTATAGGCAAATGCTAAGGGCGCCGTCCATCAGGGGGCGCCACGCCAGTGCCACAAATGTTGGGAGAAAAAAAAAAAAGAAAAAAAGTTGGTACTATTATTTCTAAATACAAAAAATAATCCCACCTTAATTAAAATGCAAAGTAAAGCCTATTTAATAGAAATATTATTTGATACAACATTACGCCCCCCCCCCCCCCCCCCCCCCCCCCCCCTCCCCCGCACGGTGCACCCCCTCCCTTCCCGTATCGTGACTCTTTTTGGACGTCCCCACATCAAAAAATCAACACGAGATGCCAAAACTGTCAGGTGCCCAGGGAAGAAAAAAGAGAAAAGAAGAGGAGGAGAAACGAGAAAAGACAGAGGTAGCAGGTAGGTAACGTTAGCCTACATGAAATTATTTGTCTGTTACAGAATGTGATAGTAACCTGGCTTTTTAGCATTAAGCTAATGTTACATGATTCGGCAATTGCTAATCAATAAATAGCTAGTTCTGTTTTAACGTCGGGTTAATATTGTGGAGGGGGCTAAATTGTTATGGAAAATAATAATGTAACGTTAGGTAATTACAGTACTCCCACTTTACATTCCTCAGGGACATTTCTTTCTTTCTTTAGTTTATTTCGAACATGAACACACTTACATCATAATACATCACACAATTTCATATCATTTCATTTTACATCATGCCCGAAAAGGAGTAGGAAGAAGCAAAGCTTATTTAATCCTACCTCTTTCCCACTTCAAAGCGTTTACAAATATATAGAATCATTTACTGACCTTTTTATATAATAAAATAACATCTATGAGTTAGTATACAACAGTTTTGTAATATGTAATTAATTAATTAATTCAGTCATTATTAACATACTGAGATGAAGAATATCTTATTTTCAATAAGGTTGAAAGTATTTCTCATAATTCTTCTTCTTTGTACTCTGTAAGCACTATTATTTTGAACAACCTCTTAAACTGGATCATATCAGTACAATTTTTAACTTTTTTACTTAATCTATTCCATAATTTAATTCCACATACTGACATGCTAAAAGTTCTAAGTGTTGTACGTGCATATAAATGTTTGTATTAGGTCTCTCTCAAGCAGGTGTTTTTTGTTTACATTGTTATTGCCTTCTGGTTAGCTAATGTTTGCCCTGCAGGTAATAGTCACTTTTCCACCCCTTTATATATTAGGTATAGTTGTAAGTAAAAAAAAAAGGTCAAAGACAAAGCTATTCGGGTTCTTGTGAGTATATACACTTCACTGCCGATGTGGGGGGGCGCCACCTAAAATCTTGCCTAGGGCGCCAGATTGGTTAGGGCCGGGCCTGAGTAAAAGTAAGGAGTACCGTATTTTTCGGAGTATAAGTCGCACCAGAGTATAAGTCGCACCTGCCGAAAATGCATAATAAAGAAGGAAAAAAACATTAGGCAACTTTCATAAACTATGAAAAAAACTGCGACTTATAGTCCGAAAAATACGGTAGTCACCCAAATATTTACTTGAGTAAAAGTAAAAAGTATGTTGTGAAAAAACTACTTAAGTACTGAGTAACTGATGAGTAACCTGTTCGTTTAATGACGACGGCAACAAATAATGCACAAAAAAAATAAAAAATAGCAATGAGCAAATTCAGAGCCAGGAACATCTCTTAAGCCAGTGTTTTTCAACCTTTTTTGAGCCAAGGCACATTTTTTGCGTTGAAAAAATGCGGAGGCACACCACCAGCAGACATCATTAAAAAACGAAACTCAGTTGACAGTAAAAAGTCGTTATCGCAATTGTTGGATATGAATTCAAACCATAACCAAGCATGCATGACTATAGCTCTTGTCTCAAAGTAGGTGTACTGTCACCACCTGTCACATCACGCCCTGACCTATTTGGAGTTTATTGCTGTTTTCCTGTGTGTAGTGTTTTAGTTATTGTCTTGCGCTCCTATTTAGGTGGCTTTTTCTCTTTTTTTGGTATTTTCCAATAGCAGTTTCATGTCTTCCTTTGAGCTATATTTCCTGTATCTACTTTGTTTTAGCAGTCAAGAATACTTCAGTTGTTTTTATCCTTCTTTGTGGGGACATTGTTGATTGTCATGTACATTGTGGACGCCGTCTTTGCTCCACAGTAAGTCTTTGCTGTCGTCCAGCATTCTGTTTTTGTTTACTTTGGAGCCAGTTCAGTTTTAGTTTCGTTCTGCATAGCCTTCCCTAAGCTTCAATGTCTTTTCTTAGGGGCACTCACCTTTTGTTTATTTTTGGTTTAAGCATTAGATACCTTTTTACCTGCACCCTGCCTCCCGCTGTTCCCGACATCTACAAAGCAATTAGCTACTGGCTGCCACCTACTGATATGGAAGAGTATTACACGGTTACTCTGCCGAGCTCTAGACAGCACCGACACTCAACAACAACACATCATTTGCAGACTATAATTACTTGTTTGCAAATATTTTTAACCCAAATAAGTGAAATGAGATAATCTCCCACGGCACAACAGACTTTATCTCACGGCACTAGTGTGCCGCGGCACAGTGGTTGAAAAACACTGTCTTAAGCAACTAAAACAATAATATTTATTAAATAATAATACATTAACATTAAAAACATTGAGGCAAATTGAGCCATAATAACTTAACAGCACCATAGGCTCAGTAGGCAGAGATTACAAAGGAAAATAACAAGTTAGCCTTTACGCAAACCATAAACTGATAGGTGTGGGCTGCACATGGGAACACACTGTGCACTACTGATTGGTGTTTGTATGCATGCGTGTGTGTGTGTGTGTGTGTGTGTGTGTGTGTGTGTGTGTGTGTGTGTGTGTGTGTGTGTGTGTGTGCGCGCGCGACTGTGCGTGTGTGTGTGTGTGTGTGTTTGTGTCTATGAGGCTGCAGTGCGTTAATAAATGTCCCCACACGATGTACATTTGACAGTGATTCATAGCCAAAATATCTACTAAGGTTACTTACCGCCATGTGCTTCCTCAAATTTGACGTTGAGTTCATGTAAGCTTAAGCTTGTTAATCATGTGACCGCCTGGCTCTGTTTGATTGGTGAAACGCAGGCATGCCATAGATCCTACTTTGAAGGTCTGTCTGACAAACCAAAACAAACAAAGCGTGCATTAACAGATCAATAAAAATCAGTAGCGAGTAGCGAGCTGAATGTAGATAAATGGAGCAGAGTAAAAGTAGCGTTTCTTCTCTATAAATATTCTCAAGTAAAAGTAAAAGTATGTTGCATTAAAACTACTCTTAGAAGTACAATTTATCCCAAAAGTTACTCAAGTAGATGTAACGGAGTAAATGTAGCGCGTTACTACCCACCTCTGGTGTTACATTTGTCTTACATTTACTAACAATAATGTTGCATTTGTCTTACATTTACTAACATTAATGTTGCATTTGTCTTACATTTACTAACATTAATGTTACATTTGTCTTACATTTACTAACGTTAGTGTTATGTTACATTTGTCTTACATTTACTAATGTACTGTTACATTTGTCTTACATTTTCTCACATTTGTGTTGCATTTGTCCTTCATTTGCCACATTATTGCCACAATACCGTGTGTACCACATTATGGCTCAATTTGTGTTACTTTAACCTAACTTAACATTGTTGCTTGATTTGTGTTGCATTTTTGCTACATTTGCATTACAATTTTGCTACACATGCTACGTTGGTGCTACATTATTACTTATTTTGTCTTACATGTGTGCTACATTTATGCTATATTTGTCTTACATGTGTGCTACATTTGTGTTAAATTTGTGCTACATTTATGCTATATTTGTCTTACATGTGTGCTACATTTGTGTTACATTTTGCTACGTGTATGCTATATTTGTCTTACATGTGTGCCTTAGTTGCCTTAGATTTATGCTACATGTGTGTTATATTTGTCTTAAATGTTTGCTATAGTTGTGTTACATGTTTGCTATAGTTGTGTTACATGTTTGCTATAGTTGTCTTACATGTTTGCTACAGTTGTCTTACATGTGTGCTACATTTATGCTATATTTGTCTTACATGTGTGCTACATTTGTGTTAAATTTGTGCTACATTTATGCTATATTTGTCTTACATGTGTGCTACATTTGTGTTACATTTTGCTACGTGTATGCTATATTTGTCTTACATGTGTGCCTTAGTTGCCTTAGATTTATGCTACATGTGTGTTATATTTGTCTTAAATGTTTGCTATAGTTGTGTTACATGTTTGCTATAGTTGTGTTACATGTTTGCTATATTTGTCTTACATGTGTGCTACATTTGTCTTACATGTGTGCTACATTTGTGCTCCAGTTGTCTTAGATTTATACTACATGTGTGTTATACTTGTCTTACATGTTTGCTATAGTTGTGTTACATGTTAGCTATAGTTGTCTTAGATGTTTGCTATAGTTGTCTTACATGTTTGCTATAGTTGTCTTACATGTTTGCTATAGTTGTGTTACATGTTTGCTATAGTTGTCTTACATGTTTGCTATAGTTGTCTTACATGTTTGCTATAGTTGTCTTACATGTTTGCTACAGTTGTCTTACATGTTTGCTATAGTTGTGTTACATGTTTGCTATATTTGTCTTACATGTGTGCTACATTTGTCTTACATGTGTGCTACATTTGTGCTTCAGTTGTCTTAGATTTATACTACATGTGTGTTATATTTGTCTTACATGTTTGCTATAGTTGTCTTACATGTTTGCTACAGTTGTCTTACATGTTTGCTATAGTTGTCTTACATGTTTGCTACAGTTGTCTTACATGTTTGCTATAGTTGTCTTACATGTTTGCTATAGTTGTCTTACATGTTTGCTATAGTTGTGTTACATGTTTGCTATAGTTGTCTTACATGTTTGCTATAGTTGTCTTACATGTTTGCTATAGTTGTCTTACATGTTTGCTATAGTTGTCTTACATGTTTGCTACAGTTGTCTTACATGTTTGCTATAGTTGTGTTACATGTTTGCTATATTTGTCTTACATGTGTGCTACATTTGTCTTACATGTGTGCTACATTTGTGCTTCAGTTGTCTTAGATTTATACTACATGTGTGTTATATTTGTCTTACATGTTTGCTATAGTTGTGTTACATGTTTGCTATAGTTGTCTTACATGTTTGCTATAGTTGTCTTACATGTTTGCTACAGTTGTCTTACATGTTTGCTATAGTTGTCTTACATGTTTGCTATAGTTGTCTTGCATGTTTGCTACAGTTGTCTTACATGTTTGCTATAGTTGTGTTACATGTTTGCTATATTTGTCTTACATGTGTGCTACATTTGTCTTACATGTGTGCTACATTTGTGCTCCAGTTGTCTTAGATTTATACTACATGTGTGTTATATTTGTCTTACATGTTTGCTATAGTTGTCTTACATGTTTGCTATAGTTGTCTTACATGTTTGCTATGGTTGTGTTACATGTTTGCTATAGTTGTCTTACATGTTTGCTATAGTTTTCTTACATGTTTGCTATAGTTGTCTTACATGTTTGCTATAGTTGTCTTACATGTTTGCTATAGTTGTGTTACATGTTTGCTATAGTTTTCTTACATGTTTGCTATAGTTGTCTTACATGTTTGCTATAGTTGTCTTACATGTTTGCTATAGTTGTCTTACATGTTTGCTATAGTTGTGTTACATGTTTGCTATAGTTGTCTTACATGTTTGCTATAGTTGTCTTACATGTTTGCTATAGTTTTCTTACATGTTTGCTATAGTTGTCTTACATGTTTGCTATAGTTTTCTTACATGTTTGCTATAGTTGTCTTACATGTTTGCTATAGTTGTGTTACATGTTTGCTATAGTTGTCTTACATGTTTGCTATAGTTGTGTTACATGTTTGCTATAGTTGTCTTACATGTTTGCTATAGTTGTGTTACATGTTTGCTATAGTTGTCTTACATGTTTGCTATAGTTTTCTTATTTGTTTGCTATAGTTGTGTTACATGTTTGCTATATTTGTCTTACATGTTTGCTATAGTTGTCTTACATGTTTGCTATAGTTGTCTTACATGTTTGCTATAGTTGTGTTACATGTTTGCTATAGTTGTCTTACATGTTTGCTATAGTTGTGTTACATGTTTGCTATAGTTGTCTTACATGTTTGCTATAGTTGTCTTACATGTTTGCTATAGTTGTCTTACATGTTTGCTATAGTTGTCTTACATGTTTGCTATAGTTGTCTTACATGTTTGCTATAGTTGTCTTACATGTTTGCTATAGTTTTCTTACATGTTTGCTATAGTTGTCTTACATGTTTGCTATAGTTGTGTTACATGTTTGCTATAGTTGTCTTACATGTTTGCTATAGTTGTCTTATATGTTTGCTATAGTTGTCTTACATGTTTGCTATAGTTGTCTTACATGTTTGCTATAGTTGTCTTACATAGTTGCTATAGTTGTCTTACATGTTTGCTATAGTTGTGTTACATGTTTGCTATAGTTGTCTTACATGTTTGCTATAGTTGTCTTACATGTTTGCTATAGTTGTGTTACATGTTTGCTATAGTTGTCTTACATGTTTGCTATAGTTGTGTTACATGTTTGCTATAGTTGTCTTACATGTTTGCTATAGTTGTCTTACATGTTTGCTATAGTTGTCTTACATGTTTGCTATAGTTGTGTTACATGTTTGCTATAGTTATGTTACATATTTGCTATAGTTATGTTACATATTTGCTATAGTTGTGTTACATGTTTGCTATAGTTGTGTTACATGTGTGCTATAGTTGTCTTACATGTTTGCTATAGTTGTCTTACATGTTTGCTATAGTTGTGTTACATGTTTGCTATAGTTGTGTTACATGTTTGCTATAGTTTCCTTACATGTTTGCTATAGTTGTCTTACATGTTTGCTATAGTTGTGTTACATGTTTGCTATAGTTGTGTTACATGTTTGATATAGTTGTCTTTCATGTTTGCTATAGTTGTCTTACACGTTTGCTATAGTTGTCTTACATGTTTGCTATAGTTGTGTTACATGTTTGCTATAGTTGTGTTACATATTTGCTATAGTTGTGTTACATGTTTGCTATAGTTGTGTTACATGTGTGCTATAGTTGTCTTACATGTTTGCTATAGTTGTCTTACATGTTTGCTATAGTTGTCTTACATGTTTGCTATAGTTGTCTTACGTGTTTGCTATAGTTGTCTTACATGTTTGCTGTAGTTGTCTTACATGTTTGCTATAGTTGTCTTACATGTTTGCTACAGTTGTCTTACATGTTTGCTATAGTTGTGTTACATGTTTGCTATAGTTGTGTTACATGTTTGCTATAGTTGTGTTACATGTTTGCTATATTTGTCTTACATGTGTGCTACATTTGTCTTACATGTGTGCTACATTTGTGCTTCAGTTGTCTTAGATTTATACTACATGTGTGTTATATTTGTCTTACATGTTTGCTATAGTTGTGTTACATGTTTGCTATAGTTGTCTTACATGTTTGCTATAGTTGTCTTACATGTTTGCTACAGTTGTCTTACATGTTTGCTATAGTTGTCTTACATGTTTGCTATAGTTGTCTTACATGTTTGCTACAGTTGTCTTACATGTTTGCTATAGTTGTGTTACATGTTTGCTATATTTGTCTTACATGTGTGCTACATTTGTCTTACATGTGTGCTACATTTGTGCTCCAGTTGTCTTAGATTTATACTACATGTGTGTTATATTTGTCTTACATGTTTGCTATAGTTGTCTTACATGTTTGCTATAGTTGTCTTACATGTTTGCTATGGTTGTGTTACATGTTTGCTATAGTTGTCTTACATGTTTGCTATAGTTTTCTTACATGTTTGCTATAGTTGTCTTACATGTTTGCTATAGTTGTCTTACATGTTTGCTATAGTTGTGTTACATGTTTGCTATAGTTTTCTTACATGTTTGCTATAGTTGTCTTACATGTTAGCTATAGTTGTCTTACATGTTTGCTATAGTTGTCTTACATGTTTGCTATAGTTGTGTTACATGTTTGCTATAGTTGTCTTACATGTTTGCTATAGTTGTCTTACATGTTTGCTATAGTTTTCTTACATGTTTGCTATAGTTGTCTTACATGTTTGCTATAGTTTTCTTACATGTTTGCTATAGTTGTCTTACATGTTTGCTATAGTTGTGTTACATGTTTGCTATAGTTGTCTTACATGTTTGCTATAGTTGTCTTACATGTTTGCTATAGTTGTGTTACATGTTTGCTATAGTTGTGTTACATGTTTGCTATAGTTGTCTTACATGTTTGCTATAGTTTTCTTATTTGTTTGCTATAGTTGTGTTACATGTTTGCTATATTTGTCTTACATGTTTGCTATAGTTGTCTTACATGTTTGCTATAGTTGTCTTACATGTTTGCTATAGTTGTGTTACATGTTTGCTATAGTTGTCTTACATGTTTGCTATAGTTGTGTTACATGTTTGCTATAGTTGTCTTACATGTTTGCTATAGTTGTCTTACATGTTTGCTATAGTTGTCTTACATGTTTGCTATAGTTGTCTTACATGTTTGCTATAGTTGTCTTACATGTTTGCTATAGTTGTCTTACATGTTTGCTATAGTTTTCTTACATGTTTGCTATAGTTGTCTTACATGTTTGCTATAGTTGTGTTACATGTTTGCTATAGTTGTCTTACATGTTTGCTATAGTTGTCTTATATGTTTGCTATAGTTGTCTTACATGTTTGCTATAGTTGTCTTACATGTTTGCTATAGTTGTCTTACATAGTTGCTATAGTTGTCTTACATGTTTGCTATAGTTGTGTTACATGTTTGCTATAGTTGTCTTACATGTTTGCTATAGTTGTCTTACATGTTTGCTATAGTTGTGTTACATGTTTGCTATAGTTGTCTTACATGTTTGCTATAGTTGTGTTACATGTTTGCTATAGTTGTCTTACATGTTTGCTATAGTTGTCTTACATGTTTGCTATAGTTGTCTTACATGTTTGCTATAGTTGTGTTACATGTTTGCTATAGTTATGTTACATATTTGCTATAGTTATGTTACATATTTGCTATAGTTGTGTTACATGTTTGCTATAGTTGTGTTACATGTGTGCTATAGTTGTCTTACATGTTTGCTATAGTTGTCTTACATGTTTGCTATAGTTGTGTTACATGTTTGCTATAGTTGTGTTACATGTTTGCTATAGTTTCCTTACATGTTTGCTATAGTTGTCTTACATGTTTGCTATAGTTGTGTTACATGTTTGCTATAGTTGTGTTACATGTTTGATATAGTTGTCTTTCATGTTTGCTATAGTTGTCTTACACGTTTGCTATAGTTGTCTTACATGTTTGCTATAGTTGTGTTACATGTTTGCTATAGTTGTGTTACATATTTGCTATAGTTGTGTTACATGTTTGCTATAGTTGTGTTACATGTGTGCTATAGTTGTCTTACATGTTTGCTATAGTTGTCTTACATGTTTGCTATAGTTGTCTTACATGTTTGCTATAGTTGTCTTACGTGTTTGCTATAGTTGTCTTACATGTTTGCTGTAGTTGTCTTACATGTTTGCTATAGTTGTCTTACATGTTTGCTACAGTTGTCTTACATGTTTGCTATAGTTGTGTTACATGTTTGCTATAGTTGTGTTACATGTTTGCCATAGTTGTCTTACATGTTTGCTATAGTTGTGTTACATGTTTGCTATAGTTGTGTTACATGTTTGCTATAGTTGTCTTACATGTTTGCTATGGTTGTCTTACATGTTTGCTATAGTTGTCTTACATGTTTGCTATAGTTGTGTTACATGTTTGCTATAGTTGTGTTACATGTTTTCTATAGTTGTCTTATATGTTTGCTATAGTTGTGTTACATGTTTGCTATAGTTGTCTTACATGTTTGCTACAGTTTCCTTACATATTTGCTATAGTTGTCTTACATGTTTGCTATAGTTGTCTTACATGTTTGCTATAGTTGTCTTACAGATTTGCTATAGCTGTGTTACATGTTTGTTTTCTATAGTTGTCTTACATGTTTGCTACATTTTTCTTACATGTGTGCTATAGTTGTCTTACATGTTTGCTATAGTTGTCTTACATGTTTGCTACAGTTGTCTTACATGTTTGCTATAGTTGTGTTACATGTTTTCTATAGTTGTCTTATATGTTTGCTATAGTTGTGTTACATGTTTTCTATAGTTGTCTTATATGTTTGCTATAGTTCTGTTACATGTTTGCTATAGTTGTCTTACATGTTTGCTACAGTTTCCTTACATATTTGCTATAGTTGTCTTACATGTTTGCTATAGTTGTCTTACATGTTTGCTATAGTTGTCTTACAGATTTGCTATAGTTGTGTTACATGTTTGTTTTCTATAGTTGTCTTACATGTTTGCTACAGTTTTCTTACATGTTTGCTATAGTTGTCTTACATGTTTGCTATAGTTGTCTTACATGTTTGCTACAGTTGTCTTACATGTTTGCTACAGTTTTCTTACATATTTGCTACAGTTTTCTTACATGTTTGCTATAGTTTTCTTACATGTTTGCTATAGTTGTCTTACATGTTTGCTATAGTTGTCTTACATGTTTGCTATAGTTGTTTTACAGGTTTGCTATAGTTGTGTTACATGTTTGTTTTCTATAGTTGTCTTACATGTTTGCTATAGTTGTCTTACAGGTTTGCTATAGTTGTCTTACATGTTTGTTTTCTATAGTTGTCTTACATGTTTGCTACAGTTTTCTTACATATTTGCTACAGTTTTCTTACATGTTTGCTATAGTTGTCTTACATGTTTGCTATAGTCGTCTTACATGTTTGCTACAGTTTTCTTACATATTTGCTACAGTTTTCTTACGTTTGCTATAGTTTTCTTACATGTTTGCTATAGTTGTCTTACATGTTTGCTATAGTTGTCTTACATGTTTGCTATAGTTGTCTTACATGTTTGCTATAGTTGTCTTACATGTTTGCTACAGTTTTCTTACATATTTGCTACAGTTTTCTTACATGTTTGCTATAGTTTTCTTACATGTTTGCTATAGTTGTCTTACATGTTTGCTATAGTTGTCTTACATGTTTGCTATAGTTGTGTTACATGTTTGCTATAGTTGTCTTACATGTTTGTTATAGTTGTGTTACATGTTTGCTATAGTTGTCTTACATGTTTGTTATAGTTGTGTTACATGTTTGCTATAGTTGTGTTACATGTTTGCTATAGTTGTGTTACATGTTTGCTATAGTTGTCTTACATGTTTGCTATAGTTGTCTTACATGTTTGCTACAGTTTTCTTACATATTTGCTACAGTTTTCTTACATGTTTGCTATAGTTGTGTTACATGTTTTCTATAGTTGTCTTATATGTTTGCTATAGTTGTGTTACATGTTTGCTATAGTTGTCTTACATGTTTGCTACAGTTTCCTTACATATTTGCTATAGTTGTCTTACATGTTTGCTATAGTTGTCTTACATGTTTGCTATAGTTGTCTTACAGATTTGCTATAGTTGTGTTACATGTTTGTTTTCTATAGTTGTCTTACATGTTTGCTACATTTTTCTTACATGTTTGCTATAGTTGTCTTACATGTTTGCTATAGTTGTCTTACATGTTTGCTACAGTTGTCTTACATGTTTGCTATAGTTGTGTTACATGTTTTCTATAGTTGTCTTATATGTTTGCTATAGTTGTGTTACATGTTTGCTATTGTTGTCTTACATGTTTGCTACAGTTTCCTTACATATTTGCTATAGTTGTCTTACATGTTTGCTATAGTTGTCTTACATGTTTCTTATAGTTGTCTTACAGATTTGCTATAGTTGTGTTACATGTTTGTTTTCTATAGTTGTCTTACATGTTTGCTATAGTTGTGTTACATGTTTGCTATAGTTGTGTTACATATTTGCTATAGTTGTGTTACATGTTTGCTATAGTTGTGTTACATGTGTGCTATAGTTGTCTTACATGTTTGCTATAGTTGTCTTACATGTTTGCTATAGTTGTCTTACATGTTTGCTATAGTTGTCTTACGTGTTTGCTATAGTTGTCTTACGTGTTTGCTATAGTTGTCTTACATGTTTGCTATAGTTGTCTTACATGTTTGCTACAGTTGTCTTACATGTTTGCTATAGTTGTGTTACATGTTTGCTATAGTTGTGTTACATGTTTGCCATAGTTGTCTTACATGTTTGCTATAGTTGTGTTACATGTTTGCTATAGTTGTGTTACATGTTTGCTATAGTTGTCTTACATGTTTGCTATGGTTGTCTTACATGTTTGCTATAGTTGTCTTACATGTTTGCTATAGTTGTGTTACATGTTTGCTATAGTTGTGTTACATGTTTTCTATAGTTGTCTTATATGTTTGCTATAGTTGTGTTACATGTTTGCTATAGTTGTCTTACATGTTTGCTACAGTTTCCTTACATATTTGCTATAGTTGTCTTACATGTTTGCTATAGTTGTCTTACATGTTTGCTATAGTTGTCTTACAGATTTGCTATAGCTGTGTTACATGTTTGTTTTCTATAGTTGTCTTACATGTTTGCTACATTTTTCTTACATGTTTGCTATAGTTGTCTTACATGTTTGTTATAGTTGTCTTACATGTTTGCTACAGTTGTCTTACATGTTTGCTATAGTTGTGTTACATGTTTTCTATAGTTGTCTTATATGTTTGCTATAGTTGTGTTACATGTTTTCTATAGTTGTCTTATATGTTTGCTATAGTTGTGTTACATGTTTGCTATAGTTGTCTTACATGTTTGCTACAGTTTCCTTACATATTTGCTATAGTTGTCTTACATGTTTGCTATAGTTGTCTTACATGTTTGCTATAGTTGTCTTACAGATTTGCTATAGTTGTGTTACATGTTTGTTTTCTATAGTTGTCTTACATGTTTGCTACATTTTTCTTACATGTTTGCTATAGTTGTCTTACATGTTTGCTATAGTTGTCTTACATGTTTGCTACAGTTGTCTTACATGTTTGCTATAGTTGTGTTACATGTTTTCTATAGTTGTCTTATATGTTTGCTATAGTTGTGTTACATGTTTGCTATTGTTGTCTTACATGTTTGCTACAGTTTCCTTACATATTTGCTATAGTTGTCTTACATGTTTGCTATAGTTGTCTTACATGTTTCTTATAGTTGTCTTACAGATTTGCTATAGTTGTGTTACATGTTTGTTTTCTATAGTTGTCTTACATGTTTGCTATAGTTGTCGTACATGTTTGCTACAGTTTTCTTACATATTTGCTACAGTTTTCTTACATGTTTGCTATAGTTGTCTTACATGTTTGCTATAGTTGTATTACATGTTTGCTCTAGTTGTCTTACATGTTTGCTATAGTTGTGTTACATGTTTTCTATAGTTGTCTTATATGTTTGCTATAGTTGTGTTACATGTTTGCTATAGTTGTCTTACATGTTTGCTACAGTTTCCTTACATATTTGCTATAGTTGTCTTACATGTTTGCTATAGTTGTCTTACAGATTTGCTATAGTTGTGTTACATGTTTGTTTTCTATAGTTGTCTTACATGTTTGCAACATTTTTCTTACATGTTTGCTATAGTTGTCTTACATGTTTGCTATAGTTGTCTTACATGTTTGCTACAGTTGTCTTACATGTTTGCTATAGTTGTGTTACATGTTTTCTAAAGTTGTCTTATATGTTTGCTATAGTTGTGTTACATGTTTGCTATAGTTGTCTTACATGTTTGCTACAGTTTCCTTACATATTTGCTATAGTTGTCTTACATGTTTGCTATAGTTGTCTTACATGTTTGCTATAGTTGTCTTACAGATTTGCTATAGTTGTGTTACATGTTTGTTTTCTATAGTTGTCTTACATGTTTGCTACAGTTTTCTTACATGTTTGCTATAGTTGTCTTACATGTTTACTATAGTTGTCTTACATGTTTGCTACAGTTGTCTTACATGTTTGCTACAGTTTTCTTACATATTTGCTACAGTTTTCTTACATGTTTGCTATAGTTTTCTTACATGTTTGCTATAGTTGTCTTAGATGTTTGCTATAGTTGTCTTACATGTTTGCTATAGTTGTTTTACAGGTTTGCTATAGTTGTGTTACATGTTTGTTTTCTATAGTTGTCTTACATGTTTGCTATAGTTGTCTTACAGGTTTGCTATAGTTGTCTTACATGTTTGTTTTCTATAGTTGTCTTACATGTTTGCTACAGTTTTCTTACATATTTGCTACAGTTTTCTTACATGTTTGCTATAGTTGTCTTACATGTTTGCTATAGTTGTCTTACATGTTTGCTACAGTTTTCTTACATATTTGCTACAGTTTTCTTACATGTTTGCTATAGTTTTCTTACATGTTTGCTATAGTTGTCTTACATGTTTGCTATAGTTGTCTTACATGTTTGCTATAGTTGTCTTACATGTTTGCTATAGTTGTCTTACATGTTTGCTACAGTTTTCTTACATATTTGCTACAGTTTTCTTACATGTTTGCTATAGTTTTCTTACATGTTTGCTATAGTTGTCTTACATGTTTGCTATAGTTGTGTTACATGTTTGCTATAGTTGTCTTACATGTTTGTTATAGTTGTGTTACATGTTTGCTATAGTTGTCTTACATGTTTGTTATGGTTGTGTTACATGTTTGCTATAGTTGTCTTACATGTTTGCTATAGTTGTGTTACATGTTTGCTATAGTTGTCTTACATGTTTGCTATAGTTGTGTTACATGTTTGCTATAGTTGTCTTACATGTTTGCTACAGTTGTCTTACATGTTTGCTACAGTTTTCTTACATATTTGCTACAGTTTTCTTACATGTTTGCTATAGTTTTCTTACATGTTTGCTATAGTTGTCTTACATGTTTGCTATAGTTGTCTTACATGTTTGCTATAGTTGTTTTACAGGTTTGCTATAGTTGTGTTACATGTTTGTTTTCTATAGTTGTCTTACATGTTTGCTATAGTTGTCTTACAGGTTTGCTATAGTTGTCTTACATGTTTGTTTTCTATAGTTGTCTTACATGTTTGCTACAGTTTTCTTACATATTTGCTACAGTTTTCTTACATGTTTGCTATAGTTGTCTTACATGTTTGCTATAGTTGTCTTACATGTTTGCTACAGTTTTCTTACATATTTGCTACAGTTTTCTTACATGTTTGCTATAGTTTTCTTACATGTTTGCTATAGTTGTCTTACATGTTTGCTATAGTTGTCTTACATGTTTGCTATAGTTGTCTTACATGTTTGCTATAGTTGTCTTACATGTTTGCTACAGTTTTCTTACATATTTGCTACAGTTTTCTTACATATTTGCTATAGTTTTCTTACATGTTTGCTATAGTTGTCTTACATGTTTGCTATAGTTGTGTTACATGTTTGCTATAGTTGTCTTACATGTTTGTTATAGTTGTGTTACATGTTTGCTATAGTTGTCTTACATGTTTGTTATAGTTGTGTTACATGTTTGCTATAGTTGTCTTACATGTTTGCTATAGTTGTCTTACATGTTTGTTATAGTTGTCTTACATGTGCGTTACGTGGGCAGTCTCTGCCTCACTGAGTTTTAATCCCGCTGATGGTTCTCCTTTTTATACTTCATAATTCCTCTTGTGAGCTGCAGATCTCATCCATTATTCACGATGCTCGAAGTCTTCACAGGAAGCAAAAACTGAAAGTCATTTGGAAAAAAAAAAATGTTTCATTGTGCTGCTGATCGTTTGGAAGACAAATGTTGGCTGGCGTTTATTTAGGGGCTTTAATTTGAATAAAAGAGGAAGCTGCCGGTTTTTCTTGGAAGGACAAAGGAGAAGAAATGGGACGGAGGATGAAGAAGATGACTTAAAATCTGGCGTTTACAATAATGAATGATAATTACTTACGCTGGAGTTGGAGCGGCGGTCCTCAGGGAAGTCTGGGATATTTTTTTTTTGCTTTTAATCAACTGGCTTGATTGCTTCTGGAAGGTTCTATCGAGTTTGGCGTTTAGCATCCTGACACTCGAAACTACTCAGTGGCCTAGTGGTTAGAGTGTCCGCCCTGTGTCCGAGTCATACCAAAGACTATAAAAATGGGAGCCATTACCTCCCTGCTTGGCGCTCAGGATCAAGGGTTGGAATTGGGGGTTAAATCACCAAAAATGATTCCCGGGCGTGGCCACCGCTGCAGCTCACTGCTCCCCTTACCTCCCAGGGGGTAAACAAGGGGATGGGTCAAATGCAGAGGACACATTTCACAATACCTAGTGTGTGTGTGACAATCATTGGTACTTTAACTTCTATGGTATGTTGTCTAACTAGGAAGGAGCTTTTTTCAGGAAACTGAATGTCTTATGTTGCGCCCTACAAAGTGTTTATACTGTACGTATCGTGCTGTTTGATTGCAACATTCGTCATCCTTGTAGTTTTCATTGCAACATTTATAGGTGTTGAAGTCGCCATGTAAAATCACTGATGCTAACGGCAGCCTGTCTATGGCAAATCCAATGTACAATTAGCATCAGGCTAGTGCAATTTTTTGGAGCATGCGTTTTCTACCAGGAATTACTTATTTTCTTTCTTTCTTTCTTTAGTTTATTTCGAACGCGAACACACTTACAGGCAAATCACACAATTTCATATCATTTCACTTTACATCATGTCCGAAAAGGAGTAGGAAGAAGCAAAGCCTATTTAATCCTAACCCTTTTCCCATTTCAGAGCATTTACAAATATATACGTTCATTTACTGACTTTTTTTTTTATGGTAAAATGACATCCGTGAATGAGTAATACAACAGTTTTGTAATATATAATTAAGTCAGGCATTACTTGCTTTGTTGGTGTTGAAAATCGCAAAGGTACTTTAAGAGAGTTTGGATTAGTCTGCTTGAGTGATTTTTTTTTTTTAACATAATCGGTGTTAAATATAATAAATATACTGTTCAAATATTATGTAAATATTACGTATATGTTATATTTATATCGCTATATTTAGTCTATTTATACCTGCTTTGTCCTTTCCATCCTTACACTTTCCATCATTGAGCTACTGTGTGGAACAATTTCCCTTGTGGATCATTAAAGTTTGTCTAAGTCTAAGCCTCGTGGATCATTAAAGTTTGTCTAGGTCTAAGTCTAAGTCTAAGTTAAGTCTGCAACCGGACGTGATGTCACCCGCAGCAAAGTTTGATTTTACGATGCCTATAAATACACCAAATTCGGGACCCGCCCTCACACATGGCCTGCTGTCTTTGCATCCTGGGGTCACGCCAACAATCCCAATGCGCCGTCCATGACAGAGGCCACGGAGCCTCCTCTCCTCTCCCCTCGCTCGGAGACAAAGCTCACGCTTGGCCGCTCGACTGTCTCGACCAAAAAAACGCATCTCCGCTAAAAGCCGCGGGACAAGCAATCGCTAAAAGGAGACGGTTAACCTGAACTGATTGAAGATGATATTTCCGAGAATTAATTGAGTTTAAAGACGTCACGGCCATATGAATATCAGCCAGGAAATAAAACTCCCACCTTCATTCATATACGGTATAGCTCGGTCGGTAGAGTTAACTTAAGGGTTCCAGGTTCAATCTGTCAGGTTCAAACACTGATGACATCTATTAAACAAGACAAGAAGCAAAGAATTAAACAGAGACAGAATTCAATTTGGCTCAATTTGAGGAGAGACGCACGGACACTGTACCCTTGGACAGTGTCTCAGCACGCTCTGGCGAAAGATTGTACGCCTCCTCCTTTATGTGGACTTTCCCTGACCACATGGCAACAGCTGCTTCCAAAGGGACGTGGGTCGTAAACAGCGTTGCCTTTTGGTTAAAGAACAGTTCAAAGAAAGGTTTGTAAAAAAGGCTTCAAAAAGAAGTTCGTAAAAGAGTTCAAAAAAAGCGTTGTCTGGAACTTGGGCAGATCCTGCCTTCTCTCCGCTTTGTAGTTCTTGGGTTAAAACAATGTCTTTCTGTTGATTACAATTAGAGATGTCCGATAATGGCTTTTTTACCGATATTCCGATATTGTCCAACTCTTAATTACCGATACCGATATCAACCGATACCGATATATACAGTCGTGGAATGAACACATTATTATGCCTAATTTTGTTGTGATGCCCCGCTGGATGCATTAAACAATGTAACAAGGTTTTAAAAAATAAATCAACTCAAGTTATGGAAAGAATGCCGATATTGTCCAACTCTTAATTACCGATTCCGATATAAACCGATACCGATATATACAGTTGTGAAATTAACACATTATTATGCCTGATTTTGTTGTGATGCCCCGCTGGATGCATTAAACAATGTAACAAGGTTTTCCAAAATAAATCAACTCAAGTTATGGAAAAAAATGCCAACATGGCACTGCTATATTTTTTATTGAAGTCACAAAGAGCATTATTTTTTTTAACATGCCTCAAAACAATAACAGTGCAATACTTTTTCATAACATGGTCACTACTGCCTAGTTCGTCTTGTTATGTTCTTATTTTACTGTTATATTTTTATTCTCATTGTTGCTTTTTATTTTTATTCTTATTGTAAGATTTTTCTATTCTGTTTCCATTTATGCCCCCATTATTTACTTTTTACTAGGGATGTCCGATAATGGCTTTTTGCCGATATCCGATATTCCGATATTGTCCAACTCTTTAATTACCGATACCAACCGATATATACAGTCGTGGAATTAACACATTATTATGCCTAATTTGGACAACCAGGTATGGTGAAGATAAGGTACTTAAAAAAAAAAATTAATAAAATAAAATAAGATAAATTAAAAACATTTTCTTGAATAAAAAAGAAAGTAAAACAATATAAAAACAGTTACATAGAAACTAGTAATTAATGAAAATTATTAAAATTAATTGTTAAAGGTTAGTACTATTAGTGGACCAGCAGCACGCACAATCATATGTGCTTACGGACTGTATCCCTTGCAGACTGTATTGATATATATCGATATATAATGTAGGAACCAGAATATTAATAACAGAAAGAAACAACCCTTTTGTGTGAATGAGTGTGAATGAGGGAGGGAGTTTTTTTTGGGTTGGTGCACTAATTGTAAGTGTATCTTGTGTTTTTTATGTTGATTTAATTTAAAAAAAAAACTACCGATAATTTCCGATATTACATTTTAACGTATTTATCGGCCGATATTATCGGACATCTCTACTTTTTACTTTTTAAATTCGATCTCAATTCTGTACACTGCTGCTGGAATATTAATTTTCCTGAGGGAACTCTCCTGAAGGAATCAATAAAGTACTATATCTATCCAAACAGCAGCTTGGAGTTTGGGACATGCTCTCCCTGAGAGAGACTATGAGGAGGTTGATGTGGGCGAGGTTGGGGAGGGTGGGGGGGGTTGTATTGTAGCGTCCCGGAAGAATTAGTACTGCAAGGGATTCTGGGTATTTGTTCTCTTGTGTTTATATTGTGTTACGGTGCGGATGTGCTCCCGGAATGTGTTTGTCATTCTTGTTTGGTGTGGGTTCACAGTGTGGCGCATATTTGTAACAGTGTTAGAGTTGTTTATATGCCCACCCTCAGTGAGACCTGTATGGCTGTTGACCAAGTATGCCTTGCATTAATTCGTGATGAAAACAGCCGGTAGATATTATGTGACTCGGACGGCACACACGCAAAGGAAATGCCTTTAAGGTTTATTGGCACTCTGTACCTCTGCTTCTCGCTGGGAACTCATTGAAACACAAAGTTTTTGTGATAACTTAGATACAATTATTCCAACACATTCCCCGCTTCCGCCATCCTAGTCACTGCCGTTGTGTCCTTGGGCAAGACACTTTACCCCACCTGCTGCAAGTGGTTTAAATGTAACTTAGATATTGGGTTTCACTATGGAAAAGCGCTTTGAGTCACTAGAGAAAAGTGCTATATAAATATTTTTCACTACACACTTCACTTCATTGGGTTAGCTGATGGTGTTTAAGTTTGGTGTCAACAGGTGAGCAAAACAAACAAACGAGCAGACCTTCCGCTCGCCTGCATCCCATCAGCACGCGCAGAATAAACAGGCAAATGCCACGAGCCTCTAAATGCCAATTAGGTGTGATTCATCTCCCTCCCGCCGCTCGGGGAGGGAAACAGCGGGGGTTCATTTAGCCACCCCGGCCCCCCTGCATTTGACTCCTCTTCCCCTGAGTGCATCCTTCATGTCACAACATTTGACCACCACCACCAGTCCAACATTACATCATGGTTCTTGTCAAAATATTGATGTTTGAGCAAAGTATTTTGTTTACTAAATTCCCCCGCCCCTCAAAGTTTGTTCCCTTTTTTTTTTGTTCTAATACATTGCCTAAAAACAAAAGTACATCAGCGAATTTAAAGGTAATTTTAAAAAAATGCATGGAAATAAATGAATTCAATATAAAATGAATGAAAAAAGAGAAAATTACCGTATTTTCCGCACCATAAGGCGCCCTGGGTTATAAGCCGCGCCTTCAATGAACGGCATATTTCAAAACTTTGTCCACCTATAAGCCGCCCCGTGTTGTAAGCCGCATCTAACTGCGCTAAAGGAATGTCAAAAAAACAGTCAGATAGGTCAGTCAAACTTTAATAATATATTAAAACCAGCGTGATGTGGGCGCGCATGGAATCGTATATCAACATGGACAGAGCTGCGTGAAAAAAGCCACCCGGCCTCTTCGCGTAAACTTAAACTTACCTTAACCACTCGCTCATCTTTTCTTCATCCATCCGTCCCTTCGAGTTGGCTTTTATGATGACGCCGGCTGGAAAGGTCTCTTTTGGCAAGGTCTTCCTTTTGAATATCACCATGGGTGGAAGTTTCTGGCCATTAGCATGGCAAGCTAGAACCACAGTGAAGGATGACTTCTCATTCCCTGTGGTGCGAATATTCACCGTACGTGCTCCTGTTGTATCCACAGTGCGGTTCACAGGAATATCAGTTGCTGTGAAATAGTAATCCGTGTGCGGATGGAGAGATTGCGTCTTTTCATGAACCGGATCCCTGTCGCTTAGTAGGAGCCATTTTGTGGTCTTTACAGATGTAAACACACAAAGGAAATGAAACGTACGGTAATATCCGCGCGCTTTTTCTTCTTCTACGCGGGCGGGTGGTTGCTTACAGTAGAAGAAGAAGCGCTTCCTGTTCTATGGGGGCGGGTGCTTACCTTGGCGGTTGCTTGCGTAGAAGAAGAAGCGCTTCCTGTTCTACCGGGAAAAAAGATGGCGGCTGTTTACCGAAGTTGCGAGACCGAAACTTTATGAAAATGAATCTTAATATTAATCCATATATAAGGCGGTTATATATATATATATATAAGGTGGTTATAAGGCGCACTGTCAGCTTTTGAGAAAATTTGTGGTTTTTAGGTGCGCCTTATAGTGCGGAAAATACGGTAAGTAAATCTAAGGAATGTTCTAACTAGGGTTTTATCCTGCCGATTGAGTGAGACTGGCCGATTAAAACAGGGGTGTCAAACTCATTTTAGGTCGGGGGGGGGGTCGCATGGAGGAAAATCTACACCCGAGTGGACCGGACTGGTCAAATCACGGCACGATAACTTAAAAATAAAGACAACTTCAGATTGTTTTCTTTGTTTAAAAATAGAACAAATTGTACAAATCCTAATGTAGTTGTTTTTTTTACCCTTGCATGTTTCGTTTAATAGTATTCTATCTTTATTTGTCGTTATTTATACTTTCTGAATAAATGATGTGATAATGTTCATCAACTCATTAGTGTTCATTTTCAATCTATCAAGATAAAAAAATAATTAAAAAAATCAAATTACAGCATGTTATTTATGTAGTTTGCTCGTTTTCCTCCTTTTTTTAACATATGTACAAACCCCGTTTCCATATGAGTTGGGAAATTGTGTTAGATGTAAATATAAACGGAATACAATGATTTGCAAATCCTTTTCAACCCATATTCAGTTGAATGCACTACAAAGACAACATATTTTATGTTCAAACTCATAAACTGTATTTTTTTAAAAATTAACTTAGAATTTCATGGCTGCAACACGTGCCAAAGTAGTTGGGAAAGGGCATGTTCACCACTGTGTTACATCACCTTTTCTTTTAACAACACTCAATAAACGATTGGGAACTGAGGAAACTATTTGTTGAAGCTTTGAAAGTGGAATTATTTCCCATTCTTGTTTTATGTAGAGCTTCAGTAGTTCAACAGTCCGGGGTCTCCGCTGTCGTATTTTATGCTTCAAAATGCGCCACACATTTTCGATGGGAGACAGGTCTGGACTGCAGGCGGGCCAGGAAAGTACCCGTACTCTTTTTTTTTTTACGAAGCCACGCTGTTGTAACACGTACTGAATGTGGCTTGGCATTGTCTTGCTGAAATAAGCAGGGGCGTCCATGAAAAAGACGGCGCTTAGATAGCAGCATATGTTGTTCCAAAACCTGTATGTACCTTTCAGCATTAATGGTGCCTTCACAGATGTGTAAGTTACCCATGCCTTGGGCACTAATGCACCCCCATACCATCACACATGCTGGCTTTTCAACTTTGCATCGATAACAGTCTGGATGGTTCGCTTCCCCTTTGGTCCGGATGACACGATGTCGAATATTTCCAAAAACAATTTGAAATGTGGACTCGTCAGACCACAGAACACTTTTCCACTTTGCATGAGTCCATCTTAGATGATCTCGGGCCCAGAGAAGCCGGCGGCGTTTCTGGGTGTTGTTGATAAATGGCTTTCGCTTTGCATAGTAGAGCTTTAACTTGCACTTACAGATGTAGCGACCAACTGTATTTAGTGACAGTGGTTTTCTGAAGTGTTCCTGAGCCCATGTGGTGATATCCTTTAGAGATTGATGTCGGTTTTTGATACAGTGAAGGTCACGGTCATTCAATGTTGGTTTCTGGCCATGCCGCTTACGTGGAGTGATTTCTCCAGATTCTCTGAACCTTTTGATGATATTATGGATTGTAGATGTTGAAATCCCTAAATTTCTTGCAATATTATGGACCGTAGATGTTGAAATCCCTAAATTTCTTGCAATTGCACTTTGAGAAACGTTGTTCTTAAACTGTTTGACTATTTGCTCACGCAGTTGTGGACAAAGGGGTGTACCTCGCCCCATCCTTTCTTGTGAAAGACTGAGCATTTTTTTGGGAAGTTGCTTTTATACGCAATCATGGCACCCACCTGTTCCCAATTTGCCTGCACACCTGTGGGATGTTCCATATAAGTGTTTGATGAGCATTCCTCAACTTTATCAGTATTTTTTGCCACCTTTCCCAACTTCTTTGTCACGTGTTGCTGGCATCAAATTCTAAAGTTAATGATTATTTGCAAAAAAAACATTGAACATCAAATATGTTGTCTTTGTAGCATATTCAACTGAATATGGGTTGAGATTGATTTGCAAATTATTGTATTCCGTTTATATTTACATCCGGCACAATTTCCCAACTCATATGGAAACGGGGTTTGTATATATACCAGCCCGGCCACTGGCCAAATTTTTTTTAACCCAATGCGGCCCCTGAGTCAAAAATTTTGGGGACCTCTGCCCTAGCCAGACGAATTTGGTCTGTAAATGATGCAAGGCGCTCGTCCCCACCAAGACCGGTAATACCACACCACCTTAGCCGCGCTCACCCTTTAGAGCACAGCTGTAACTTCCTGGCACTAAACCTGCAGAAAATATCTATTCTCAGGTTTCTCTCTGTTAAATGCTGAATGTGATTTTACAATTTTGTTAACATTGTTTGAGTGTTTTCCATGCTTGTGTTGACATTTCCTTTCTGCCTTGATAGCTGAGGGGATTATAATCAAAGGAAGGTTACATTAGAAATAATTTTTTTTACATTTAATCTATTTTTCTCCTTGTGGAGGGGGGCGTGGCCCGCGGACCTGCAGCGAAGCGGGGTGTGCCAGGACAGCGACTGGTGCGTAGATGGCCCACCTGGGCCTGGTTATCTAATCACCCGTCGCTCTGTTAAAAGGCAGCAGCCGGGAGGAGAGAGTGGTTGGAGCTGGAGCAAGAGAGCGAGCGAGAGAGACAAACACGAAGACATTAGTGCAAAATAAAACTGTATTGTAACCCTGAAACTGGACTCTCATGTCAATGCTTGGTGGTCCGAAGAACCCACTTGGAGGGCAACCTCCACAATTCCCACTCTCTCCTCCCGGCTGCTGCCTTTTAACAGAGCATGGTTAGATAACCAGGCCCAGGTGGGCCATCTACGCACCTGTCGCTGATCTCGAAGCCGGTCCTGGCACACCCCGCTTCGCTGCAGGTCCGCAGGCCACGCCCCCCTCCACACTCCTGCTTCTTATTTTCGACAGGCCATATAAACGATCAATAATTATCGATATCGACCGATATAAAACACTTGCATCCATCCATCCAGCCATCCATCCATCTTCTTCCGCTTATCCGAGGTCGGGTCGTGGGGGCAGCAGCTTAAGCAGGGAAGCCCAGACTTCCCTCTCCCCAGCCACTTCGTCCAGCTCTTCCTGTGGGACCCCGAGGCGTTCCCAGGCCAGCCGGGAGACATAGTCTTCCCAACGTGTCCTGGGTCTTCCCCGCGGCCTCCTACCAGTGGGACGTGCCCTAAACACCTCCCTAGGGAGGCGTTCGGGTGGCATCCTGACCAGATGCCCGAACCACCTCATCTGGCTCCTCTCCATGTGGAGGAGCAGCGGCTTTACTTTGAGCTCCTCCCGGATGGCAGAGCTTCTCACCCTATCTCTAAGGGAGAGCCCCGCCACCCGGCGGAGGAAACTCATTTCGGCCGCTTGTACCCGTGATCTTGTCCTTTCGGTCATAACCCAAAGCTCATGACCATAGGTGAGGATGGGAACGTAGATCGACCGGTAAATTGAGAGCTTTGCCTTCCGGCTCAGCTCCATCTTCAACCACAACGGATCGATACAGCATCCGCATTACTGAAGACGCCGCACCGATCCGCCTGTCGATCTCACGATCCACTCTTCCCCCACTCGTGAACAAGACTCCGAGGTACTTGAACTCCTCCACTTGGGGCAAGATCTCCTCCCCAACCCGGAGATGGCACTCCACCCTTTTCCGGGCTTGCAAACTTGCATCGTGATACAGTTTTCAGCCATATTGTCCAGTCCTGTTGATCACACATGCACAATTATAGTTAACGTGTATTGTTTAACATACCAAACATTTTGTGTCGACTTTATATTCAAAAGTGATGTCCTCCATGTGTTGTTGTGTCTTTTCCCCGGAAGTGACTTTCTTCCGCCTTCTGATTGGCTCAAATGTCGTGCATGTGTTTTTAATGCAGATGAAGATTATCTTCCATGTTTGCACTGCTGCGGTTTCTTTTTTACCCATGTTGGGACTGTTTGAAGCATCGCTGTGTGTGTGTGTGCGAGCCACTGTGCGGGGATGTGTCTAATAATAAAGCACAAATTAATCTCCTCATGCCGGAGGGGATAAAGAAGAAGCGACGGCAACAAATAAAACCACCAAAGTGTTGGTAGAAAGTGGAGGAGAAAAAGGACGGCAGTGATCAGCTGAGGGCTCATCGCTGAGCTTTGTGTTTGTTTTTCTCCGTGGAAGAACTTATCTGACGGCCAATTTGCATGTACAGTCGAGTGTGTTTGTTTGTGTTACATACGAATGGGTGTTTGTGTTACAGTGTGAGTGGATCACTGGTTTGGCTGCCGACTGGCCGTGCATTGATGCTTCATGTTGTCATCAAACACACACACACGTACAGTAACAAGCAATAACACACATATTTTGTAAGTTGACATGCAAACACTATAACTAGTCGTGCAAACACACACATGTACAGTAACAAGCAATAACACACACATCGTGTAAGTTGACGCGCAAAGACAATAACTAGTCGTGCAAACCCACACACAAACACACACTTGTACAGTAACAAGCAATAACACACACATCGTGTAAGTTGACGCGCAAAGACAATAACTAGTCATGCAAACACACACACACACACACACGTACAGTAACAAGCAATAACACACACATCATGTAAGTTGACGCGCAAACACAAAAACTAGTCGTGCAAACACACACACACACACACAGGTACAGTAACAAGCAATAACACACACATCATGTAAGTTGACGCGCAAACACAATAACTAGTCGTGCAAACACACACAGACACATACATGTACAGTAACAAGCAATAACACACACATCATGTAAGTTGACACGCAAACACGATAACTAGTCATGCAAACACACACATACACACACACACACACACATGTACAGTAACAAGCAATAACACACACATCATGTAAATTGACGCGCAAACACAATAACTAGTCGTGCAAACACACACACACACACACGTACAGTAACAAGCAATAACACACACATCATGTAAGTTGACACGCAAACACAATAACTAGTCGTGCAAACACACACACACACACATACATGTACAGTAACAAGCAATAACACACACATCATGTAAGTTAACATGCAAACAAAATAACTAGTCATGCAAACACACACACACACACATACAGTAACAAGCAATAACACACACATCATGTAAGTTGACGCGCAAACACAATAACTAGTCGTGCAATCACACACACACACACACACACACACACACACACGTACAGTAACAAGCAATAACACACACATCATGTAAGTTGACACACAAACACAATAACTAGTCGTGCAAACACACACACACACACGTACAGTAACAAGCAATAACACACACATCATGTAAGGTGACGCGCAAACACAATAACTAGTCGTGCACACACACACACACACATCATGTAAGGTGACGCGCAAACACAATAACTAGTCGTACAAACACACACACACACGTACAGTAACAAGCAATAACACACACATGTAAGTTGACACGCAAACACAATAACTAGTCATGCAAACACACACACACACACACGTACAGTAACAAGCAATAACACACACATCATGTACAAACCCTGTTTCCATATGAGTTGGGAAATTGTGTTAGATGTAAATATAAACGGAATACAATGATTTGCAAATCCTTTTCAACCCATATTCAATTGAATGCACTACAAAGACAACATATTTGATGTTCAAACTCATAAACTTTACATTTTTTTGCAAATAATCATTAACTTAGAATTTCATGGCTGCAACACGTGACAAAGTAGTTGGGAAAGGGCATGTTCACCACTGTGTTACATGGCCTTTCCTTTTAACAACACTCAATAAACGTTTGGGAACTGAGGAAACTAATTGTTGAAGCTTTGAAAGTGGAATTCTTTCCCATTCTTATTTTATGTACAGCTTCAGTCGTTCAACAGTCCGGGGGTCTCCGTTGTGGTATTTTAGGCTTCATAATGCGCCACACATTTTCAATGGGAGACAGGTCTGGACTACAGGCAGGCCAGTCTAGTACCCGCACTCTTTTACTATGAAGCCACGTTGATGTAACACGTGGCTTGGCATTGTCTTGCTGAAATAAGCAGGGGCGTGCATGGTAACGTTGCTTGGATGGCAACATATGTTGCTCCAAAACCTGTATGTACCTTTCAGCATTAATGGCGCCTTCACAGATGTGTAAGTTACCCATGTCTTGGGCACTAATACACCCCCATACCATCACACATGCTGGCTTTTCCACTTTGCGCCTATAACAATCCGGATGGTTCTTTTCCTCTTTGGTCCGGAGGACACGACGTCCACAGTTTCCAAAAGCAATTTGAAATGTGGACTCGTCAGACCACAGAACACTTTTCCACTTTGTATCAGTCCATCTTAGATGAGCTCAGGCCCAGCGAAGCCGACGGCGTTTCTGGGTGTTGTTGATAAACGGTTTTCGCCTTGCATAGGAGAGTTTTAACTTGCACTTACAGATGTAGCGACCAACTGTAGTTACTGACAGTGGGTTTCTGAAGTGTTCCTGAGCCCATGTGGTGATATCCTTTACACACTGATGTCGCTTGTTGATGCAGTACAGCCTGAGCGATCGAAGGTCACGGGCTTAGCTGCGTACGTGCAGTGATTTATCCAGATTCTCTGAACCCTTTGATGATATTACGGAGCGTAGATGGTGAAATCCCTAAATTCCTTGCAATAACTGGTTGAGAAAGGTTTTTCTTAAACTGTTCAACAATTTGCTCACGCATTTGTTGACAAAGTGGTGACCCTCGCCCCATCCTTTTTGTGAATAACTGAGCATTTCATGGAATCTACTTTTACACCCAATCATGGCACCCACCTGTTCCCAATTTGCCTGTTCACCTGTGGGATGTTCCAAATAAGTGTTTGATGAGCATTCCTCAACTTTATCAGTATTTATTGCCACCTTTCCCAACTTCTTTGTCACGTGTTGCTGGCATCAAATTCTAAAGTTAATGATTATTTGCAAAAAAAAAAAGGTTTATCAGTTTGAACATCAAATATGTTGTCTTTGTAGCATATTCAACTGAATATGGGTTGAAAAAGATTTGCAAATCATTGTATTCCGTTTATATTTACATCGAACACAATTTCCCAACTCATATGGAAACGGGGTTTGTCAGTTGATGCGCAAACACAATAATTAGTCGTGCAAACACACACACACACACACACACACACACACACACACACACACACACACACACACACACACACACACACACACACACACACACACACACACACACACACAAAGCTGCTCTCTATGTTTGTAAGGGTGTTTAGCAGCACCTCCTCCATATTGTTCCTCTCACAATTTAAGAGGCTTTTTCTTCTCAAGCAACGAGCAGCTTGCCACTGCTAATCCTGCACACCTTTCTTTTCATGTTGTGTGCCTTCTCACTGCACTACAACTATAGTACAACTATAGTACAACTATAGTACAGACATGGAAGTACAATACAAGTGCAGTACAGCCTAGACGTACAGTACACGTACAATACACGTATAGTACAGACCAGGACAAGTATAGTACAGACCAGGACAAGTATAGTACAAGTATAGTACAAGTACACTACAAGTATAGTACAAGTACACTACTAGTATAGTACAAGTACAGTACAAGTGTTAGTACAAGGACAGTACAAGTACACTACAGGTATAGTACAAGTACACTACAGGTATCGTACAAGTACAATACAAGTATAGTACAGACCAGGACAAGTACAGTACAAGTATTGTACAAGTACACGACAGGTATCGTACAAGTACAATACAAGTATAGTACAGACCAGGACGTGTAGTACAAGTATAGTACAAGTACAGTACAAGTATACTACAAGTATAGTACAAGTACTGTACAAGTACACTACAAGTACACTGCAAGTACAGTACAAGTATAGTACAAGTACAGTACAAGTATAGTACAAGTATCGTACAAGTACAGTACAAGTACAGTGCAAGTATTGTACAAATGTTAGTACAAGGACAGTACAAGTACAGTACAAGTACAATACAAGTATAGTACAAGTATAGTACAAGTACACTACAAGTATAGTACAAGTACACAACAAGTACAGGACAAGTACAGTACAAGTATAGTACAAGTATTTTACAAGTATAGTACAAGTACACTACAGGTATCGTACAAGTACAATGCAAGTATAATACAGACCAGGACAAGTACAGTACAAGTATTGTACAAGTATAGTACAAGTACACTACAGGTATCGTACAAGTACAATACAAGTATAGTACAGACCAGGACGTGTAGTACAAGTATAGTACAAGTACACTACAAGTATACTACAAGTATAGTACAAGTACACTACAAGTATAGTACAGGTACACTACACATATAGTACAAGTACACTACAAGTACATTACAAGTACTGTACAAGTACACTACAAGTATAATACAAGTACACTGCAAGGACAGTACAAGTACAGTACAAGTATAGTACAAGTACAGTGCAAGTATGGTACAAGTGTTAGTACAAGTACAGTACAAGTATTAGTATAAGTACAGTACAAGTACAGTACAAGTATAGTACAAGTCCAGTACAGGTACAGTGCAAGTATTGTACAAGTGTTAGTACAAGTACAGTACAAGTATTAGTATAAGTACAGTACAAGCACAGTACACGTATAGTACAAGTATAGTACAGTACAAGTACAGTACAACTATAGTACAAGTACAGTGCAAGTATTGTACAAGTACAGTACAAGTATAGTACAAGTACAGTGCAAGTATTGTACAAGTACAGTACAAGTATAGTACAAGTACAGTGCAAGTATTGTACAAGTGTTAGTACAAGGACAGTATACGTATAGTACAAGTACAGTACAAGTATTGTACAAGTGTTAGTACAAGGCCAGTACAATTATAGTACAAGTACAGTACAAGTATAGTACAAATACAGTACAAGTACAGTACAAGTATAGCACAAGTACAGTGCAAGTATTGTACAAGTGTTAGTACAAGGACAGTATAAGTATAGTACAAGTACAGTACAAGTATAGTACAAGTACAGTACAAGTATAGTACAAGTCCAGTACAAGTACAGTGCAAGTACAGTACAAGTACAGTACAAGTACAGTACAGCGGAGGACAGCATAAGGATCCTGGTAGGGAATGTTAGAATTTGACTAAAAGAAGGAATACAGTTTTTTCCATTTGCTTACACACAATTTGACTAACGGTGTGTCTTTTTTCAGAAGGATTTACACACTTTTCCAAACACCACATTAAGTTCTCTTAATCCCTAGATTATATGCACAATGACACACTTGGATCAAAACATATGCCCGTTCATCACAATAAAGCCAGTATTTGTATTGTCATCTCACTCACACACACACACTTCAAATGATGACACACTATTGGAGTGATAAATACTAAACACATTTGTCAAAAAACAACAACCCTATTTTACTATACAAATCACATGTTTGGGGCATTTTGCCCGACCCGTTTAGCATATGTGATGAATGATGACTGTAACTTTGACAAAATATGTTGGCAAATCCACCGCAATCCTCATTGTTTACTTTGAAGTGAGCCTACATGTGAAGACCTAAAGAGAAAGTGAAACTATCCTGTAATCTTTTCAAGAAGTGCTGAAAACTGAAAATATTTATTTTGACCACAGTCAGGTAAAGTAACACATCACAGTAGTCAACAACGACATCTGGAGATAAAGACGTGTGTATCACAATCCTAGTGTGTGTGTAAAGTGTGAAGATGTGTGTATCACAATGCTAGTGTGTGTGTAAAGTGTGAAGATGTGTGTATCACAATCCTAGTGTGTCTGCAAGATGTGAAGATGTGTGTATCACAATCCTTATATGTGTGCAAGATGGGAAGATGTGTGTATCACAATCCTTGTGCGTAAGATGAGAAGATGTGTGTATCACAATCCTAGTGTGTGTGCAAAATGTGAAGATGTGTGTATCACAATCCGTATATGTGTGCAAGATGGGAAGATGTTTGTATCACAATCATATGTGTGCAACATGGGAAGATGTGTGTATCACGATCCTAGTGTGTGTGCAAAATGTGAAGATGTGTGTATCACAATCCTTATATGTGTGCAAGATGGGAAGATGTTTGTATCACAATCATATGTGTGCAACATGGGAAGATGTGTGTATCACAATCCTAGTGTGTGTGCAAGATGTGAAGATGTGTGTATCACAATCCTAGTGTGTGTGCAAGATGTGAAGATGTGTGTATCACAATCCTTATATGTGTGCAAGATGGGAAGATGTGTGTATCACAATCCTTGTGTGTGTGCAAGATGTGAAGATGTGTGTATCACAATCCTAGTGTGTGTGCAAGATGTGAAGATGTGTGTATCACAATCATATGTGTGCAAGATGGGAAGATGTGTGTATCACAGTCCTATATGTGTGCAAGATGGGAAGATGTGTGTATCACAATCCTAGTTTGTGTGCAAGATGGGAAGATGTGTGTATCACAATCATTTTATGTGTGCAAGATGTGAAGATGTGTGTATCACAATTCTAGTGTGTGCAAGATGGGAAGATGTGTGTATCACAATCCTAGTTTGTGTGCAAGATGGGAAGATGTGTGTATGACAATCCTAGTGTGTGTGCAAGATGTGAAGATGCATTTGTTTTATATTTGTATTGCATTCTTAGATTTGTGTTGCACTTGTCTTATTTGTTTTACATTCGTGGTTCATTTTTCTTGCATTCGTCTTACATTTGTCTTGCATTCTTCCGTTTATGTCACATTTGTCTTACATTTGTGTGGCATTCATCCTACATTTATGTAACAATTGTCTTTCGTTTGTGTCGCTTTTTGTCCTGCATCTGTCTTACGTTTGCCTAGCATTTCTCCTACATTTGGGTCATTTTTATCTTGCATTTGTCTTACATTTGTGTCACTTTTGTCTTACATTATTCTTACATTTGTGTAGCATTTGCCTTACGTTTCTCTTATATTTGTCTTACATTTGTGTAGCAATTGACCGACATTTGTCACTTTTTGTATTGCATTTGTCTTACATTTGTGTAGCATTTGTCCTGTGTGGCTTTTGTCTTGCATTTGTCCTGCATTTGTGTTGATTTTGTCTTGCATTTGTCCTAAATTTGTGTTGCTTTTGTCTTGCATTTGTCCTACATTTGTGTTGCTTTTGTCTTGCATTTGTCCTACATTTGTGTTGCTTTTGTCTTGCATTTGTGAAGCATTTGTGTTGGTTTTGTCTTATATTTTTCTCACATCTGTCAAACATTTGTGTTGCATTTATTTTTTTAGTTTGTCTTGCATTTGTCTTACATTTGTGTGGTATGTGTCCTACATGCGTGTGGTTTTTGTCTTGGATTTGTTTATTTGTATTACATTTGTGTAGCAGTTGACAGATATTTGTCACTTTTTGTCTTGCATTTGTCTTACATTTGTGTAGCATTTGTCCTGTGTTGCTTTTGTCTTGCATTTGTCCTATATTTGTGTTGCATTTGTCTTGCATTTGTCTAACATCCGTCAAACATTTGTTTTGCATTTGTGTTGCATTTATTTTTCGTTTGTCTTGCATTTGTCTTACATTTGTGTGGCATGTGTCCTGCATGTGTGTTGTTTTTGACTTGCATTTGTCTATTTGTATTACAGTTGTGTTGCATTTGACCGACATTTGTCACTTTTTGTCTTGCATTTGTCTTACATTTGTGTAGCATTTGTCCTGTGTTGCTTTTGTCTTGCATTTGTCCTATATTTGTGTTGCTTTTGTCTTGCATTTGTCCTATATTTGTGTTGCATTTGTCTTGCATTTGTCTAACATCCGTCAAACATTTGTTTTGCATTTGTCTTGCATTTATTTTTCGTTTGTCTTGCATTTGTCTTACATTTGTGTGGCATGTGTCCTGCATGTGTGTTGTTTTTGTCTTGCATTTGTCTATTTGTATTACAGTTGTGTTGCATTTGACCGACATTTGTCACTTTTTGTCTTGCATTTGTCTTACATTTGTGTAGGATTTGTCCTACACTTGTGTTGCTTTTGTCTTGCATTTGGGTGGCATGTGTCCTACACATGTGTTGTTTTTGCCTTGCATTTGTCTTATATTTGTCTTACATTTGTGTTGCTTTTGTCTTACTTTTTTCCTCACATCTGTCAAACATTTGTTTTGCATTTGTGTTGCATTTATTTTTCGTTTGTCTTGCATTTGTCTTACATTTGTGTGGCATGTGTCCTACATGTGTGTTGTTTTTGTCTTGTATTTGTCTCAAATTTGTGTAGCATTTAAACGACATTTGTCACTTTTTGTCTTGCATTTGTCTTACATTTGTGTCGCTTTTGTCTTGCATTTGTGTGGCATGTGTCCTCCACGTGTGTTGTTTTTGTCTTACATTTGTCTTGTACTTGTCATACATTTGTGTAGCATTTGACCGACATTTGTCACTTTTTGTCTTGCATTTGTGTTACATTTGTGTAGCATTTGTCCTACATTTGTGTCACTTTTGTCTTGCATTTGTGTGGCATGTGTCCTCCACATGTGTTGTTTTTGTCTTGCATTTGTCTTATATTTGTCATACATTTGTGTAGCATTTGACCGACATTTGTCACTTTTTGTCTTGAATTTGTCTTACATTTTTGTAGCATTTGTCCTACATTTGTGTTGCTTTTGTCTTGCATTTGTGTGGCATGTGTCTTCCACGTGTGTTGTTTTTGTCTTGCATTTGTCTTATATTTGTCTTACATTTGTGTTGCATTTGTCCTACATTTGTGTTGCTTTTGTCTTGCATTTGTGTGGCATGTGTCCTACACGTGTGTTGTTTTTGTCTTGCATTTGTCTTATATTTGTCTTACATTTGTCTTATATTTGTCTTACATTTGTGCAGCATTTGTCCTACATTTGTGTTGCTTTTGTTTTGCATTTGTGTGGCATGTGTCCTCCACGTGTGTTGTTTTTGTCTTGCATTTGTCTTATACTTGTCATACATTTGTGTAGCATTTGACCGACATTTGTCACTTTTTGTCTTGCATTTGTGTAACATTTATGTAGCACTTGTCCTACATTTGTGTCGCCTTTGTCTTACATTTGTGTAGCATTTTGTGTTCCTTTTGTCTTACATTTTTCTCACATCTGTCAAACATTTCTTTTGCATTTCTGTTGCATTTATTTTTCGTTTGTCTAATATTTGTCTTCCATTTGTGCAGCATTTGACCGACATTTGTCACTTTTTTTCTTCTCGCATTTGTCTTACATTTTTGTAGCATTTGTCCTACATTTGTGTTGCTTTTGTCTTGCATTTGTGTGACATGTGTCCTCCACGTGTGTTGTTTTTGTCTTGCATTTGTCTTATATTTGTGTAGCATTTGTCCTACATTTGTGTTGCTTTTGTCTTGCATTTGTGTGGCATGTGTCCTACACGTGTGTTGTTTTTGTCTTGCATTTGTCTTATATTTGTCTTACCTTTGTGTAGCATTTGTCTTGCATTTGTGTAGCATTTGTCTTACATTTGTGTCGCTTTTGTCTTGCATTTGTGTGGCATGTGTCCTCCACGTGTGTTGTTTTTGTCTTGCATTTGTCTTACATTTGTGTAGCATTTGACCGACATATGTCACTTTTTGTCTTGCGTTTGTCTTACATTTGTGTAGCACTTGTCCTACATTTGTGTCGCCTTTGTCTTACATTTGTGTAGCATTTTGTGTTCCTTTTGTCTTACATATTTCTCACATCCGTCAAACATTTCTTTTGCATTTTTGTTGCATTTGTTTTTCGTTTGTCTAATATTTGTCTTCCATTTGTGCAGCATTTGACCGACATTTGTCACTTTTTTTCTTCTCGCATTTGTCTTACATTTGTGTAGCATTTGTCCTATATTTGCATTACATTTGTCTCGCATTTGTTTTACATTTTTGTCGCTTGTTTTCTTTGTATTTGTCTTACACTCTTCTTACATTTGTGTAGCATTGTTTTATATTTGTATTGCATTCTTCCGTTTCGGTCACATTTGTCTTACATTTGTGTAGCAATTGTCCTTCGTTTGTGTCGCTTTTTGTCCTGCATCTGTCTTACGTTTGTCTAGCATTTCTCCTACATTTTGGTCATTTTTATCTTGCATAGGTCTTACATTTGCCTTATGTTTGTCACTTTTTTTTTTCTTGCATTTGTCTTAAATTTGTGTAGCATTTGTCCTACATTTGTGTTGCTTTGTTCTAGCACTTGTCTAACATTTGTGTAGCATGTGTCCTATATTTGCATTACATTTGTCTGGCATTTGTTCTACATTTTTGTCGCTTTTTTTCTTGTATTTGTCTTACATTCTTCTTACATTTGTGTTGAAATTGCCTCACACTTATGCCACATTTTTGTTTCATTTGTGTGCCATGTGTGTTGCATTTGTGTTGTATCGCATAGATCTGCTTCTTCCAAATCCTCTCTGACATGTTGAATGGTGCACGTGAGGTAACTTTGTCAAATATATTCCAAGTAAACTAAAGAATTACTTTTACCAAACGTGCACAAATGTCCTTCGTAGTGAGCAAGTTGGGAGTCCGAATGCACTTTGGGTATTGAATGTGTGGCTCGGCGAGGGAGCTTCTTAGTTGCAACAAGTGGGACACTAGACGGGTCTGATGTTGGACTCTGAGCAGTGTGTCCGTGGTGAAGGACATCTGGCCCGAAGTGACCACCTGCAGCCTCCTCGGGCTCGTATCACACACCTTCATGACATCATTCTCCACGCTCGAGCGGAGTTCCAAAATGTGTGGCGCTCCATTTCAGTGAGGCCCGGCGTCTCCCCCAAACTCTCCTCCTGCGACGGTTGCCATGGCGAACCATTGTGTGCCTCTTTTGGGGGGCTCGTCCTCATGATGTCCTTCTCTGTGGTCTTCAGGCGTGGGCGCTCAGAAGGTACGCGTGGAGGAGGAGCTGGAGGCGTACCCCAACGAGTCCGTTGACCTGCGCTGCCAGTTCATCGACGGCGGAGGCCGGACCAAACTGACTCAGGTGAGCTTGACTGTGTTTGAAGGTGATGCTCTTCAAGCTTCTCTGGTGGAATTCTTTCCCATTCTTGCTTGATGTACAGCTTAAGTTGTTCAACAGTCCGGGGGTCTCCGTTGTGGTATTTTAGTCTTCATAATGCGCCACACATTTTCAATGGGAGACATGTCTGTCAGTCTAGTACCTGCACTCTTTTACTATGAATCCACGTTGATGTAACACGTGGCTTGGCATTGTCTTGCTGAAATAAGCAGGGGCGTCCATGGTAACGTTGCTTGGATGGCAACATATGTTGCTCCAAAACAGCATTAATGGTGCCTTCACAGATGTGTAAGTTACCCATGTCTTGGGCACTAATACACCCCCATACCATCACAGATACTGGCTTTTCAACTTTGCGCCTTTAACAATCCGGATGGTTCTTTTCCTCTTTGGTCCAGAGGACACGACGTCCACAGTTTCCAACAATAATTTGAAATGTGGACTCGTCAGACCACAGAACACTTTTAAACTTTGCATCAGTCCATTTTAGATGAGCTCAGGCCCAGCGAAGCCGACGGCATTTCTGGGTGTTGTTGATAAACGGTTTTCGCCTTGCATAGGAGAGTTTTAACTTGCACTTACAGATGTAGCGACCAACTGTAGTTACTGACAGTGGGTTTCTGAAGTGTTCCTGAGCCCATGTGGTGATATCCTTTACACACTGATGTTGCTTGTTGATGCAGTACAGCCTGAGGGATCGAAGGTCACGGGCTGAGCTGCTTACGTGCAGTGATTTCTCCAGATTCTCCGAACCTTTTGATGATATTACGGACGGACCGTAGATGGTGAAATCCCTAAATTCCTTGCAATAGCTGGTTGAGAAATGTTATTCTTAAACTGTTCGACAATTTGCTCACGCATTTGTTCACAAAGTGGTGACCCTCGCCCCATCCTTGTTGGTGAATGACCGAGCATTCCATGGAAGCTGCAATCATGGCACCCACCTGTTCCCAATTAGCCTTTTCACCTGTGGGATGTTCCAAATAAGTGTCGGATGAGCATGCCTCAACTTTCTCAGTCTTTTTTGCCACTTGTGCCAGCTTTTTTGAAACATGTTGCAGGCATCAAATTCCAAATGAGGTAATATTTGCAAAAAATAACAAAGTTTTCCAGTTTGAACATTAAATATCTTGTCTTTGCAGTCTATTCAATTGAATATAGGTTGAAAAAGATTTGCAAATCATTGTATTTTGTTTTTATTTACGATTTACACAACGTGTCAACTTCACTGGTTTTGGGTGTTGTACTTTATATGCTAAAAAGGGAGCTAATTGTTCTCGATACATAGTGGCGGAGTCGCAAGTGTCATGTCCTCACAATGTGGTCAAATTGGTGTGGTATTTTATTGTTATTATTTTCAACACTTCAAAAGGAATGATGTAGTGGGTATTTTGTCCGAACCTCTAAAACAAGCGTCTCCAACAGCTTTTCTTCTGGGAGCAGAATAAAAACGGCTTTATTTTTGCAGCGTTTACTTTCTTATCTTATTTCGATCCAAACAGGGAATGAGCTTGTTTTTGCCAGAACATTAAAAGAATGTTGATGTCCACATTTTAATTAAACATGTTGTTTATCGGCAACTTATTTCAGCATGCATTTATTTCGAGTTCAGTTTTTTTTTTCAATCACTATCTGAACTATGTTGACAAAAAGAAAAGTTGTGGCAACATTTACCGCATTTTCCGGACTACAAGGCACACTTAAAATCCTTTTTTTTCCCGTCAAAACTCGACAGTACGCCTTATAAGACGGAATAATTCTGGTTTTGCTTACCGACCTCGAAGCTATTTTATTTGGTACATGGTGAAATGATAAGTGTGACCAGTAGATGGCAGTCAAACATAATATATATGTGCAGACTGCAATATGTCTCAAGTAAACAACACCAACATTTTCTATGTTCCATTGAAAATATAGAACATTACACACGGCGCTCAAAAATCGACCAAAATGTTTTAGTACGACTTTGGTAAGCTATGAAGCCACACCGCTTGATGTGCTTCAACATTTGAGTGTTATTACGGTGTGTGTATAAGGTAAGACATTATCTGGCGTTTTGTTGGTGGCAGCAGGTAGCTTATTGTTTGTTGTCGTGATCCCAATATGCATACGATCGCGGGTAAAAAGGTGTCTAATGCTTAAACCAAAAAATAAACAAAAGGGGAGTGCCATTAGGAAAAGGCATTGAAGCTTAGGGAAGGCTATGCAAAACGAAGCTACAACTGAACTGGCTGCAAAGTAAACAAACACAGAATGCTGGACGACAGCAAAGACTTACTGTGGAGCTGAGAAGGCGTCCACAAAGTACATCCGTACATGACACGACAATCAGCAAAGAGGCATAGCATCAACTTAAATCGTCTTGATTGCTAAAACAAAGCAGGTGCGAGGAATATAGCGCTCAAAGGAAGACATGAAACTGCTACAGGAAAATACAGAAAAAAGAGAAAAAGACACCAAAATAGGAGCGCAAGACAAGAACTAACACACTACACACAGGAAAACAGCAAAAAACTCAAAATAAGTCAGGGTGTGATGTGACAGGTGGTGACAGTACACCTACTTTGAGACAAGAGCTATAGTCATGCATGCTTGGTTATGGTTTAAAGTCGTATCCAACATTTGCGAGAATGACTTTTTACTGAGTTACTGAATACAACTGAGTTTAATTTTTGTATGTTTTCTGCTGGTGGTGTGCCTGCGGATTTTTTCAGTGGAAAAATAAAAAAGTGACTTGGCTTAAAAAAAGGTCGAAAAACACTGCCCTAGCGAACAGACAACACCCGTTCAAACGTAGTCTACACCAGTGTTTTTCAACCACAGTCTGGTGTGCCGTGGGAGATGATCTAATTTCACCTATTTGGGTTAAAAATATTTTTTGCAAGCCAGTAATTATAGTCTGCAAGTGATGTGTTGTTGTTGAGTGTCGGTGCTGTCTAGAGCTCGGCAGAGTAACCGTGTAATACTCTTCCATATCAGTAGGTGGCAGCCGGTAGCTAATTGCTTTGTAGATGTTGGAAACAGCGGGAGGCAGCGTGCAGGTAAAAAATTAAAAAAATAAACAAAAGGTGAGTGCCCCTAAGAAAAGGCATTGAAGCTTAGGGAAGGCTACAGTGTATTGAAAAAATAAAAAAAATAAAAATAAAAAAATACCGTATTTTTCGGACTATAAGTCGCAGTTTTTTTCATAGTTTGGCCGGGCTCCAGTGCGACTTATATATGTTTTTTTCCTTCTTTATTATGTATTTTCGGCAGGTGCGACTTATACTCCGGTGCGACTTATACTCCGAAAAATACGGTAAATAAACAAACTTAAAAAAAAAAATAGAACAGCCTAATAGCTAGAACTAGTATGCATATATCTATAAAAAGGCTTTTTTTTTTAAAGAAGGGTTTTTAAGCCTTTTTTTAAAAGCATCCACAGTCTGTGGTTCCCACAGGTGGTCAGGGAGAGCATTCCACAGACTGGGAAAAAATAGATGCGCAAGACAAGAACTAAAACACTACACACAGGAAAACACCGAAAAACTCCAAATAAGTCACGGCGGGATGTGACAGGTGGTGACAGTACACCTACTTTGAGACAAGAGCTATAGTCATGCATGTTTGGCTATGGTTTGAATTCATATCCAACAATTGCGACTTTTTACTGTCAACCGAGTTTGTTTTTTAACCTTTTCTGCTGGTGGTGTGCCTGCGGATTTTTTCAGTGGAAAAAAAAATGTGACTGGCTTAAAAAAAGGTCGAAAAACACTGCCCTAGCGAACAGACACCACCCGTTCAAACGTAGTCTACACCAGTGCCGACAGTCTGGTGTGCCGTGGGAGATGATCTAATTTCACCTATTTGGGTTAAAAATATTTTTTGCAAACCAGTAATTATAGTCTGCAAATGATGTGTTGTTGTTGAGTGTCGGTGCTGTCTAGAGCTCGGCGGAGTAACCGTGTAGTACTCTTCCATATCAGTAGGTGGCAGCCGGTAGCTAATTGCTTTGTAGATGTCGGAAACAGCGTCAGGCAGCGTGCAGGTAAAAAATAAAAAAAATAAACAAAAGGTGAGTGCCCCTAAGAAAAGGCATTGAAGCTTAGGGAAGGCTATGCAGAACGAAACTAAAACTGAACTGGCTGCAAAGTAAACAAAAACAGAATGCTGGACGACAGCAAAGACTTACTGTGGAGCAGAGACGGCCTCCACAAAGTACATCCGTACATGACATGGCAATCAACACCAAAATAATAATAATAATAAAAATAATAGATTTTATTTGTAAAAAGCACTTTACATTGAGCAAACAACCTCAAAGTGCTACAGTGTATTGAAAAAAAAATAATAATAAAAAAAATAAATACCGTATTTTTCGGACTATAAGTCGCAGTTTTTTTCATAGTTTGGCCGGGCTCCAGTGCGACTTATATGTTTTTTTCCTTCTTTATTAAGCATTTTCGGCAGGTGCGACTTATACTCCGATGCGACTTATACTCCGAAAAATACGGTAAATAAAAAAAACTTAAAAAAAAAAAATAGAACAGCCTAATAGCTAGAACTAGTATGCATATATCTATAAAAAGGCTTTTTTTAAAAGAAGGGTTTTTAAGCTTTTTTAAAAGCATCCACAGTCTGTGGTGCCCTCAGCTGGTCAGAGAGAGCATTCCACAGACTGGGGAAAAAATAGATGCGCAAGACAAGAACTAAAACACGACACACAGGAAAACACCGAAAAGCTCCAATTAAGTCACGGCGGGATGTGACTGGTCGTGACAGTACACCTACTTTGAGACAAGAGCTATAGTCATGCATGCTTGGTTATGGTTTGAATTCATATCCAACAATTGCGACTTTTTACTGTCAACCGAGTTTCGTTTTTTAACCTTTTCTGCTGGTGCTGTGTGCCTCCGGATTTTTTCAACGCAAAAAATGTGCCTTGGCTCAAAAAAGGTTGAAAAACACTGGTCTACACAGAGGTTAACAGAGTCTGGCGCGCGCGAACGTAAACAAAGTCCGCGGGACTAGATTTGAACATATCTTTGCAGAGAATAACAACTGTGGTGTTGTGGACAGGTGAAGCACGACGTCACAACTTTGAAACAATCCATTCGACGAGTCGGCGCGCAAAAGAACGCATAAGGACTTTGCGCGCGCGAACGCAGTCCACGTGAACAGAGTCGCCACAAGTGCAAAGGGTGTCCGCCAGCGTGCAGAGTGTCATTATTATTTTTTTTTAGGCGCCAGGATTTCTGCACCTTTTCATCATCTTTCCACAGCATGCTTGTTGGCAAACACGTTTCCTGGTGTTTGTTGGCAGACTACGCCCAAAGTTGAGTGAATGAGAACATCCGCAGGCTAAGACACTGATGTTGAAGACGAGGCAAACAAGCTGGTGGGGGGGGAATGAACACTTGGCTGAGCTCACTCTGATCGTTGCTTGACTCGCGATCAATATTCAATTTGTCCGCCTACAAAAAGCTGAAATGGGCCTCTTCCCTCCAGTCGACTAATTGGCGTTGCGGCCTTCCTCCGCCCGTCGCCGCATGGCAGCGTTTAGTCACAGGTAATTGCTAAAACGTCTATTGATGAACCTGTGCTGCTCACTGCAGACGGAAAAGGGAATCGATGCGATCAAGCGGCGCTCGCGTTTCCTGCCACTGCCAACGTGTCCCGGGTGGCCCGAAAGTTCAGAAAAATGCCGTCTTAAAAAAAGAGACACATAATTGAAAGGCTTTCACGCTGCTTTTTTTTTTTTTGGGGACGCTGACATTTTGTCACTGGAGTGAGATTATTTATACTATTCTCATGTGACTAATGCTGTATAATAGACTGTATTTATATTATTCACATGTGACTAATGCTGTATAATAGATTGTAGTTATATTATTCACATGTGAATAATGCTGTATCATAGACTGTATTAATATTATTCACATGTGACTAATGCTGTTTAATAGACTGTATTTATATTATTCAAATGTGAATAATTCTGTATAAAACACTGTATATTATTCACATGTGAATAATGCTGTATAATAGACTGTATTTATGTTATTCACAAGTGAATAATGCTGTATAATAGACTGTATTTATATCATTCACATGTGAATAATGCTGTATAATAGACTGTATTTATGTTCTTCACATGTGAATAATGCTGTATAATAGACTGTATTTATGTTATTCACATGTAAATAATGATGTATAATAGACTGTATTTATATTATTCACATGTGACTAATGCTGTATAATAGACTGTATTTATATTATTCACATGTAAAGGGACGGTGTGGCGCAGTGGGAGAGTGGCCGTGCGCAACCCGAGGGTCCCTGTTTCAATCCCCACCTAGTACCAACCTCGTCATGTCCGTTGTGTCCTGAGCAAGACACTTCACCCTTGCTCCTGATGGGTGCTGGTTAGCGCCTTGCATGGCAGCTCCCTCCATCAGTGTATGAATGTGTGTGTGAATGGGTAAATGTGGAAGTAGTGTCAAAGCGCTTTGAGTACCTTGAAGGTAGAAAAGCGCTATACAAGTACAACCCATTTATCATTTATTCATTTATAAATAATGATGTATAATAGACTGTATTTATATTATTCACATGTGAATAGTGCTGTATAATAGACTGTATTTATATTATTCACATGTGAATAATGCTGTATAATAGACTGTATTTATATTATTCACATGTGAATAATGCTGTATAATAGACTGTATTTATATTATTCACATGTGAATAATGCTGTATAATAGACTGTATTTATATTATTCGCATGTGACTAATGCTGTATAATAGACTGTATTTATATTATGCACATGTGACTAATGATAAACTGTATTTATATTATTCACATGTGAATAATGCTGTATAATAGACTGTATTTATATTATTCACATGTGAATAATGCTGTATAATAGACTGTATTTATATTATTCACATGTGAATAATGCTGTATAATAGACTGTATTTATATTATTCGCATGTGACTAATGCTGTATAATAAACTGTATTTATATTATTCACATGTGAATAATGCTGTATAATAGACTGTATTTATATTATTCACATGTGAATAATGCTGTATAATAGAATGTATTTATATTATTCACATGTGACTAATGCTGTATAATAGACTGTATTTATATTATTCTCATGTGACTAATGCTGTAAAATAGACTGTATTTATATTATTCACATGTGAATAATGCTGTATAATAGACTGTATTTATATTATTCACATGTGAATAATGCTGTATAATAGACTGTATTTATATTATTCACATGTGACTAATGCTGTATAATAGACTGTATGTATATTATTCACATGTGAATAATGCTGTATAATAGACTGTATTTATATTATTCTCATGTGACTAATGCTGTATAATAGACTGTATTTATATCATTCACATGTGAATAATGCTGTATAATAGACTGTATTTATATTATTCACATGTGAATAATGCTGTATAATAGACCGTATTTATATTATTCACATGTGAATAATGCTATATAATAGACTGTATTTATATTATTCACATGTGACTAATTCTGTATAATAAACTGTATTTATATTATTCTTATGTGAATAATGCTGAATAATAAACTGTATTTATAGTATTCACATGTGAATAATGCTGTATAATAAACTCCATCCATCCATCCATCCATCTTCTTCCGCTTATCCGAGGTCGGGTCGCGGGGGCAGCAGCCTAAGCAGGGTAGCCCAGACTTCCCTCTCCCCAGCCACTTCGTCCAGCTCTTCCCGGGGGATCCCGAGGCGTTCCCAGGCCAGCCGGGAGACATAGTCTTCCCAGCGTGTCCTGGGTCTTCCCCGTGGCCTCCTACCGGTCGGACGTGCCCTAAACACCTCCCGAGGGAGGCGATCGGGTGGCATCCTGACCAGATGCCCGAACCACCTCATCTGGCTCCTCTCATCTGGCTCCTCTCGATGTGGAGGAGCAGCGGCTTTACTTTGAGCTCCCCCCGGATGACAGAGCTTCTCACCCTATCTCTAAGGGAGAGCCCTGCCACCCGGCGGAGGAAACTCATTTCGGCCGCTTGTACCCGTGATCTTGTCCTTTCGGTCATAACCCAAAGCTCATGACCATAGGTGAGGATGGGAACGTAGATCGACCGGTAAATTGAGAGCTTTGCCTTCCGGCTCAGCTCCTTCTTCACCACAACGGATCGATACAGCGTCCGCATTACTGAAGATGCCGCACCGATCCGCCTGTCGATCTCACGATCCACTCTTCCCTCACTCGTGAACAAGACTCCGAGGTACTTGAACTCCTCCACTTGGGTCAGGGTCTCCTCCCCAACCCGAAGATGGCATTCCACCCTTTTCCGGGCGAGAACCATGGACTCGGACTTGGAGGTGCTGATTCTCATCCCAGTCGCTTCACACTCGGCTGCGAACCGATCCAGCGAGAGCTGAAGATCCTGGCCAGATGAAGCCATCAGGACCACATCATCTGCAAAAAGCAGAGACCTAATCCTGCAGCCACCAAACCAGATCCCCTCAACGCCTTGACTGCCCCTAGAAATTCTGTCCATAAAAGTTATGAACAGAATCGGTGACAAAGGGCAGCCTTGGCGGAGTCCAACCCTCACTGGAAACGTGTCCGACTTACTGCCGGCAATGCGGACCAAGCTCTGACACTGATCATACAGGGAGCGGACCGCCAAAATCAGACAGTCCGATACCCCATACTCTCTGAGCACTCCCCACAGGACTTCCCGAGGGACACGGTCGAATGCCTTCTCCAAGTCCACAAAACACATGTAGACTGGTTGGGCAAACTCCCATGCACCCTCAAGGACCCTGCCGAGAGTATAGAGCTGGTCCACAGTTCCACGACCAGGACGAAAACCACACTGTTCCTCCTGAATCCGAGGTTCGACTATCCGGCGTAGCCTCGTCTCCAGTACACCTGAATAGACCTTACCGGGAAGGCTGAGGAGTGTGATCCCACGATAGTTAGAACACACCCTCCGGTTCCCCTTCTTAAAGAGAGGAACCACCACCCCGGTCTGCCAATCCAGAGGTACCGCCCCCGATGTCCACGCGATGCTGCAGAGTCTTGTCAACCAAGACAGCCCCACAGCATCCAGAGCCTTAAGGAACTCCGGGCGGATCTCATCCACCCCCGGGGCCTTGCCACCGAGGAGCTTTTTAACTACCTCAGCAACCTCAGCCCCAGAAATAGAAGAGCCCACCACAGATTCCCCAGGCACTGCTTCCTCATAGGAAGACGTGTTGGTGGGATTGAGGAGGTCTTCGAAGTATTCCCTTTACCGAGCCACAACATCCGCAGTCGAGGTCAGCAGAACACCATCCTCACCATACACGGTGTTGATAGTGCACTGCTTCCCCTTCCTGAGGCGGCGGATGGTGGTCCAGAATCGCTTCGAAGCCGTCCGGAAGTCGTTTTCCATGGCCTCCCCGAACTCCTCCCATGTCCGAGTTTTTGCCTCCGCAACCGCTGAAGCTGCACACCGCTTGGCCTGTCGGTACCTGTCCACTGCCTCAGGAGTCCTATGAGCCAAAAGAACCCGATAGGACTCCTTCTTCAGCTTGACGGCATCCCTCACCGCCAGTGTCCACCAACGGGTTCTAGGATTACCGCCACGACAGGCACCAACTACCTTGCGGCCACAGCTCCAATCAGCTGCCTCGACAATAGAGGTGCGGAACATGGTCCACTCGGACTCAATGTCCAGCACCTCCCTCGTGACATGTTCAAAGTTCTTTCGGAGGTGGGAATTGAAACTCTCTCTGACAGGAGACTCTGCCAGACGTTCCCAGCAAACCCTCACAATGCGTTTGGGCCTGCCAGGTCTGTCCAGCATCCTCCCCCACCATCGCAGCCAACTCACCACCAGGTGGTGATCGGTTGAAAGCTCCACCCCTCTCTTCACCCGAGTGTCCAAAACATGAGGCCGCAAATCCGATGACACAACTACAAAGTCGATCATGGAACTGCGGCCTAGGGCGTCCTGGTGCCAAGTGTATAATAAACTGTATTTATATTATTCACATGTGAATAATGCTGTATAATAGACTGTATTTATATTATTCACATGTGAATAATGCTGTATAATAAACTGTATTTATATTATTCACATGTGAATAATGCTGTATAATAGACTGTATTTATATTATTCACATGTGACTAATGCTGTTTTATAGACTGTATTTATATTATTCAAATGTGAATAATTCTGTATAAAACACTGTATATTATTCACATGTGAATAATGCTGTATAATAGACTGTATTTATATTATTCACATGTGACTAATGCTGTATAATAAACTGTATTTATATTATTCACATGTGAATAATGCTGTATAATAGACTGTATTTATATTATTCTCATGTGACTAATGCTGTATAATAGACTGTATTTATATTATTCACATGTGACTAATGCTGTATAATAGACTGTATTTATATTATTCACATGTGAATAATGCTGTATAATGGACAGTAATTATGTTATTCACATTTGAATAATGCTGTATAATAAACTGTATTTATATTATTCACATGTGAATAATGCTGTATAATGGACAGTATTTATGTTATTCACATGTGAATAATGCTGTATAATAGACTGTATTTATATTATTCTCATGTGACTAATGCTGTATAATAGACTGTATTTATATCATTCACATGTGAATAATGCTGTATAATAGACTATTTATGTTATTCTCATGTGACTAATGCTGTATAATAGACCGTATTTATATTATTCACATGTGACTAATGCTGTATAATACTGTATTTATATTATTCACATCTGACTAATTCTGTATAATAAACTGTATTTATATTATTCACATGTTAATAATGCTGAATAATAAACTGTATTTATATTATTCACATGTGAATAATGCTGTATAATAGACTGTATTTATATTATTCACATGTGAATAATGCTGTATAGTAGACTGTTTTTATATTATTCACATGTGAATAATGCTGTATAATGGACAGTATTTATGTTATTCACTTGTGAATAATGCTGTATAGTAGACTGTATTTATATTATTCACATGTGAATAATGCTGTATAATAGACTGTATTTATATTATTCACATGTGACTAATGCTGTATAATAGATTGTATGTATATTATTCACATGTGAATAATGCTGTATAATGGACAGTATTTATGTTATTCACATGTGAATAATGCTGTATAATAGACTGTATTTATATTATTCACATGTGAATAATGCTGTATAGTAGACTGTATTTATATTATTCACATGTGAATAATGCTGTATAATAGACTGTATTTATATTATTCACATGTGAATAATGCTGTATAATAGACTTGTATTTATATTATTCACATGTGAATAATGCTGTATAATAGACTGTATTTATGTTATTCACATGTAAATAATGCTGTATAATAGACTGTATTATATTATTCACATGTGACTAATGCTGTATAATAAACTGTATTTATATTATTCACATGGCTACCCCTGTGGTAAATTTTAAATGTGCTCTATAAATAAAGTTGATTTGATGTGAATAATGCTGTATAATAGACTGCATTTATATTATTCACATGTGAATAATGCTGTATAATAGACTGTATTTATATTATTCACATGTGAATAATGCTGTATAATAGACTGCATTTATATTATTCACATGTGAATAATGCTGTACAATAGACTGTATTTATATTATTCACATGTGAATAATGCTGTATAATAGACTGTATTTATATTATTCACATGTGAATAATGCTGTATAATAGACTGTATTTATATTATTCACATGTGAATAATGCTGTATAATTGACTGTATTTATATTATTCACATGTAAAAAAAAATACCTAAGTGTTTATTGTGAGCGAACTAACTAAAGTACTTTCTATTCTATTGTATTATTGAGAGTGTCAATGGAGGGACAATAAGAATAGCACATCTAAGTAGAGCCTTTTAATGTTCAACATGAGAGCAAATTACAGTAAGAGCTCATTAAAGGAAGTCACTTAATGCAGGCTGGACACACAGGAAAAATGTGGGTATTATACAATAAAAATAATGTGTTTTTTTTACTATTTGTAATTTGATATACAGTAAGTACAGTCAAACATGTCCATAGCGGCCACAAAAATGGAGTGTTATAAATCTTGTATTTTTTTTTACTCCATATAGAGGCCACTAATATCACATTCTGCTGCAATTATACAAAACCCCAACACCAGTGAAGTTGGCACGTTGTGTAAATGGTAAATAAAAACAGATTATAATGATTTGCAAATCATTTTCGACCTATATTCAATTGAATAGACTGTAAAGACAAGATACTTAATGTTCGAACTGGAAAACGTTATTTTTTTTTTCAAATATTAGCTCATATGGAGTTTGATGCCTGCAACATGTTTCAAAAAAGCTGGCACAAGTAGCAAAAAAGACTGAGAGAGTTGATGAATGCTCATCAAACACTTATTTGGAACATCCCAAAGGTGAACGGGCTAATTGGGAACAGGTGGGTGCCATGATTGGGTATGAAAGCAGCTTCCATTCTCAGTCATTCACAAACAAGGATGGGGAAAGGGTCACCACTTTGTGAACAAATGAGTGAGTGAGAAAATTGTCCAGCAATTTAAGAACAACATTTCTCAACGAGCTACTGCAAGGAATTTTGGGATTTCACCATCCACGGTCTGTAATATCATCAAAAGGTTCAGGGAATCTGGAGAAATCACTGCACGTAAGTGATGATATTACGGACCTTCGATCCCTCAGGCGGTACTGCATCATAAAGTGACATCAGTGTGTAAAGGATATCACCACATCAGTAACCGCATATCGTTGCTACATCTGTAAGTGCAAGTTAAAACTCTATTTTGCAAAGAGAAATCCATTTATCAACAACACCCAGAAATGCCGCCGGCTTTACTGGGCCCGAGCTCATCTAAGATGGACTGATACAAAGTGGAAAAGTGTTCTGTGGTCTGACGAGTCCGCATTTCAAATTGTTTTTGGAAACTGTGGACTTCGTGTCCTCCGGACCAAAGAGTAAAAGAACCATCCGGATTGTTGTAGGCGCAAAGTTCAAAAGTCAGCATCTGTGATGGTATGGGGGTGCAATAGTGCCCAAGGCATGGCTAACTTACACATCTGTGAAGGCGCCATTAATGCTGAAAGGTACATACAGGTTTTGGAGCAACATATGTTGCCATCCAAGCAACGTTATCATGGGCGCCCCTGCTTATTTCAGCAAGACAATGCCAAGCCACGTGTTACAACAGCGTGACTTCATAGTGAAAGAGTGTGGGTACTAGACTGGCCTGTTGAACAACTTAAGCTGTACATCAAGCAAGAATGGGAAAGAATTCCCAAAAATGTGTCTCCTCAGTTCCTAAACGTTTACTGAGTGTTGTTAAAAGAAAAGGCCATGTAACACAGTGGTAAAAATGCCCCTGTGCCAACTTTTTTTGCAATGTTTTGCTGCATTAAATTCTAAGTTAATGATTATTTTTCTCAGTTCGAACATTAAATATCTTGTTTTTGCAGTCTATTCTATTGAATATAAGTTAAAAAAGGATTTACAAATCATCGTATTCTGTTTTTAGTTACCATTTAGACAACGTGCCAACTTCACTGGTTTGGGGTTTTGTACACACTTAGATTAGTCATGCAATTAATTTTTAACCCAGTCAGCTCTTCTACCTTCACCGCTGTATGGTCAGTAATCAGATCAATGCACACGTCAGTCAAAGATGAGGGAGGAGACGCCGACTGGTGTGCTCAGGCACTCTGAAATACAGCCTGAAAGAACTTTAAAACTGTTACCAAGGTTTGTGCCAATAAATTACAACATTTAAAAACGTTCCGAGGTGACATTCTGAAACTTAAAATTTCATTTGTGTACAAATACTGGGGTCTTTTCTTAGGCGAATTTTAATTACGGAAGCGAGCAATCACCCGTGACTAGCCATGATTAACCCAAATCCTAAAAAATGCAATTACCATATTTTACGAACTATAAGACGCAACATTTTTACCGCGCTTTGAACCCTGCGGCTTATAAAAAGGTGCAACTAATTTAAGGATTCTTCTTCGCCAACGGCCATAATGTTTTGTATGCAACACATAGTTTCAAATAACACTTTAAATTGTGTTATTGTTTGTGTTATGGCGCCATCTTTTGGATGAGTTTGCTCACTGCAACAAGTGCTGCGTTTTAAAAATGTTTTTCCTGTTTTGTGCCTTGAACCGGAAGTAAAGTCAAAGTTAAAGTCCCAATGATTGTCACACACACACTAGGTGTGGTGAAATTTGTCTTCTGCATTTGACCCATCCCCATGATCACCCCCAGGGAGGTGAGGGGAGCAGTGAGCAGTAGCGTGCGCCGCGCTCGGGAATCATTTGGTGATTTAACCCCCAATTCCAACCCTTGATGCTGAGTGCCAAGCAGAGAGCCAATGAGTCCAATTTTTTGTAATCTTTGGTTTGAACTTACAACCTCCCAGTCTCAGGGCGGACACTCTAACCACAAGGCCACTGAGCTGGTCTAGTATATTTGTCCGTAGCGTTTTTTAGCAACTTTTTTAAGTTTTACAATATAACTAAAACAATTCCTACTTACTAAACCGTCCCATGTGTGATGTCTGTAGGAGTGTTTTCATGCATATTTGTAGATGCTATCTTAATGTAATCAAGCCAGCTTTGTTAGCAATAGCGTAAATGCCAAGAAGTTTCTGAGTGTCTGTGTTAGTATTTTTCACTTACAGTGGCATTCTTTTTGGATTGTTTCAGTTTTGTAAATTCACCAAAACATCACCGTCTGTTTTGCTGATTGGAGCGCTAACTTCCGCAACTAGTGGGTCCATGACGATGACTTCTGTTTTGTTTGATCAGCCGTTTTACTGCCGTGTTACAGGCACCGTTTGGAAACAATTAAGGTGTCAAGACTTGGTCCGGGGTGTGTGCTTTTCCAGGATGCAACGTAAAGTTGGCACGGGCGAGACGGGAATTAAGGTACATGGCGGGTTTTAATATATCAATTTAATATATAAAAAAAAGGGATAAATGAAAGCGCGCACAGTGGCGGATAATAAACTATGAAACCAAAAGACTATAGCAAAAAGTACAAATGAAAAGCACGCACAGTGGCGGAGAATAAACTATGAAAAACAAAAAGATTATAAACATGGAACAAAAACTTACTTGGCTTGGACAAAAAAGGAGCAGCGTGAACATGGACATGAAACAATGGACAGAGCATAAATGTGGTGTGAGGTCGTCAGGCCGAACAACAGAAAATGAATGAACTTAAATACTATGGACATGATTAGTGAAAGCAGGTGCGTGACTCAAAACGTGAAACAGGTGCGTGACGTGACAGGTGAAAACTAATGGTTGCTATGGTGACCAGACAAGGGAGTGAAAAGACAGAAACTAAACAAAACATGACTTAAAACAAAACATGATAATACAGACATGACATAAGGTATGTAAATAAACATTTACAAAATACTTTGTAATGGTCTATATTTTATAGAATATAATAGAATAGAAAGTACTTTATTGATCCCTGGGGGGAATTCAGTTTTATAGTCCGTTCTGGTTAATATATGTAAAAAATATTTATTTATTCTAAAATCTGGTGGGTGTGGCTTAAATACCGGTGTGCTGTGTAGCCCGGAAAATCATCTGTTTTAAAAAATTAATAATTTGACAGCTTTGTTTTTTACATCTTTATTTACAACAATTACATACTGTATGGTACTGATTACAACCAATATGGATATTGATACTTTCCTAAAAATTTACATACCTAGTGGTACCGTTTCAAAAAATGAAGTGGCTCGTCGAGGAAAAACAATTACTGAAAAATGGAGGTATCATTTTTTTTTAATATATATATATAGATATATGGATTCAACTTGACGACCTTAACCTTGACAAAAGCGAACTTTCAAATGCTTGGCAAAGCTGTCTGATAAAATTGATGTTTTGAAAGATTTCACGTTACACTAACAACTCCGTGTTTTCTTCCAAAATTGATTTCCAAGAAAATTGCCTTTGGTAATTTAGCAGACATGTGCTTGTACGTTTCACAAAGTGTTAGCTGGAAGACTTCATCCAAAGGGCAAAAAAGGGCTTCATTAATTGGGAGGTAAGTAACTAAGCAAAGCTCACGGATGCGTTGTGCTTCTACGTCGAGGCTCGAGACTACCCTGATCTAGTCTTAGACTTGGATTGGTCAGATCTAGTCTTATACTTGGACTGGTTCGATCTAGTCTTAGACTTAGATTGGTCCGATCTAGTCTTAGACTTGAATTGATCAGATCTAGTCTTAGACTTGGATTGGTCCGATCTAGTCTTAGACTTAGATTGGTCCGATCTAGTCTGAGACTTGAATTGGTCCGATCTAGTCTTAGACTTAGATTGGTCAGATCTAGTCTTAGACTTAGATTGGTCAGATCTAGTCTTAGACTTAGATGGGTCAGATATAGTCTTAGACTTGGATGGCTCTAATTTGACCCCCTTAACATGCTTCAAAACTCACCATATTTGACACACACATCAGGACTGGCGAAAATTGACATCTAATAAAAAAATAAAAAAACCAAAACTCAAAATTGCGCTCTAGCCCTTTTGTCTGTGCAAAAAGCACAGGCAAAACTGCTTGTCGTAGAGACATGAAACAAAAACCTCTATGTAGGTCTGACTTAGACCTAAATTTCATACATTGACATCCTTCAGCAAAAATCAACAGGAAGTTGGCAATTCCCCCTTCAAAACAAAATGTTAGTAAAAACAGTCACTTTTGCCTCTTTGAGCTGTAATTTGACCCCCTTACTTGCTTCAAAACTCACCAAACTGGACACACACATCAGGACTGGCAAACATTGCGATCTAATAAAAAACCCCACCCCAAAACTCAAAATTGCGCTCCAGCACCCCCTAGGAAGAAAACACAGACACAACTGCTCCTAGGAGGAAAACTCAGACAAAACTGCCTGTAACTTCCAGTAGGAATGTCTTAGAGACATGAAACAAAAACCTCTATGTAGGTCTCACTTCGACCTACATTTCATATATTGACAACCCCCAACAAAAATCAACAGGAAGTTTGCAATTCCCCCTTCAAAACAAAAGTTTTGTAAAAACCGGTCACCTTTTTTCAATCATTATCTCCTCTGAGCGCCTTTGTCGTGTCAGCTTCAAACTAGCACAGGAGAGAGACTGAACCCTTCTGATTAAAAGTTGACCAAAGAGTTTTAATTAATGCTCCGGTTTGGATTTTATGTGCCGTCAAAGTCGGTCCCGTCCATCGCTGCTTGCAGCGTTAATTTGTTATTGTCATTGTAAGTGGGCCTAAACACTTATATTAGAAAATAACCTCATGGAAATGACTGCTGTCATTTGATTATGATAATAAGAGAATGTTGTCTGTCTATCTGTGTTGGCCCTGCGATGAGGTGGGGACTTGTCCAGGGTGTACTCCGACTTCCGCCCGAATGCAGCTGAGATAGGCTCCAGCACCCCCCCGCGACCCCGAAAGGGACAAGCGGTAGAAAATGGATGGATGGATGGAGATTGAACTTGTTATTTAGTCAGGTTTGGGACAGGTGTGCTGCTCGTGTAGCCACAGTGTGCACATCTGATGTTGCTCACATGGGCTCCACTGAATGCTCAGGGAGTTTTTGCGTTTTGCTCACACACTATATGTGACACACACATCTGGACTGGCGAAAATTGACATCTAATAAAAAACCAAACCCCAAAACTCAAAATTGCGCTCTGGCGTCCCCTAGGAAAAAACACAGACAAAACTGCTTGTAACTTCCGGTAAGAATGTCGTAGAGACATGAAACAAAAACCTCTATGTAGGTCTGACTTAGACCTAGATTTCATACATTGACATCCTTTAACAGAAATCAACAGGAAGTTGGCAATTCCCCCTTCAAAACACAATTTTAGTAAAAACAGTCACTTTTGCCTCTTTAAGCTGTAATTTGACCCCGTTAACATGCTTCAAAACTCACCAAACTGGACACACACATCAGGACTGGCAAAAATTGCGATCTAATAAAAAACCCAACCCCAAAACTCAAAATTGCGCTCTAGCACCCCCTAGGAAGAAAACACAGACACAACTGCTCCTCGGAGGAAAACTTGGACAAAACTGCCTGTAACTTCCAGTAGGAATGTCTTAGAGACATGAAACAAAAACCTCTATGTAGGTCTCACTTAGACCTACATTTCATATATTGACAACCCCCAGCAAAAATCAACATGAAGTTTGCAATTCCCCCTTCAAAACAAAAGTTTTCTATAAACCGGTCACCTTTATTCAAGCATTATCTCCTCTGAGCGCCTGTGTCGTGTCAGCTTCAAACTAGCACAGGAGAGAGATTGAACCCTTCTGATTAAAAGTTGAGCAAAGAGTTTTAATTAATGCTCCGGTTTGGATTTTATGTGCCGTCAAAGTCGGTCCCGTCCATCGCTGCTTGCAGTTTTAATTTGTTTATTGTCATTGTAAGTGGGCCTAAACACTTATTTTAGAAAATAACCTCATGGAAATGACTGCTGTCATTTGATTATAATAATAAGAGAATGTTGTCTGTCTATCTGTGTTGGCCCTGCGGTGAGGTGGGGACTTGTCCAGGGTGTACCCCGCCTTCCGCCCGAATGCAGCTGAGATAGGCTCCAGCGACCCCGAAAGGGACAAACGGTAGAAAATGGATGGATGGATGGAGATTGAACTTGTTATATAGTCAGGTTTGGGACAGGTGTGCTGCTGGTGTTTTTGCGTTTGCTCACACACATGAAAAATTAGAGGGAACATTGCTTGTGATAGGTTAGTCGTCATTGCTCGCGACGAGAGGGACGCATGAACCGATGTGCTGACTAACAATGGTCGTTAATGTGGTGTGATCAGGTGTCGTGGATCTGGGAGCCCATTGACGGCCAGCGGGACAACATCGCCGTGTACCATCCAGAATATGGGCAGAGTTTCCCCAACCTGTCCTTCAAAGACCGCGTCGTCTTCCTGCACAACAACCTGGAGAACCCGTCCATCAGGATTTCCAATCTGCGGATGTCCGACGCGGGCCGCTACACCTGCGAGTACGCCACCTACCCGTCCGGGAACGAGCAGGGCACCAGCACCCTCGTCATGCTCGGTGAGTAAACGGCTGCGGCGTGGCTAAAAAGAATGTGGTTTTAGGTGCTCCTGTGCGGTCCAGGCATCGCTCAGGATTAGAAAAGACGGAGCGGAGTAATATTTGAGCATTACGGCAGAGGAGAGACGTGATTCAAACAGGTTCTGAAGAGCTGTTGCGCTTCATCAGCCTTGACGGGCGCCTCCCGAGCCGTCTGCTTATCACCGCTCTCAGCTGAAGAGCGCCCCATCGGGCCCAAAGCCCGAGACGAAGCAATTTGCAGCTGATTCCCTTAGAGGATTCAGGCGCCGGTCCGATGCCGAGCATAGGATGACTTTCAGACACGACGGCGCATTTATCAGCCTTTCTTCAAGTCTTCCACTAGCCTTTCAACGAACTTTGCTTTGCAACACAATGAAGTTGTTATTGAACAAGGGGACGGACCCGCCGTCACATTTTTGCACATTTTAATGGAGCAGTGACCAAAAAAAAAAAAAAATACGATTCATAAAGGTCACTATGAATTCATCAAAAGAGTGTAATTAATTTTTAAAGCAGATTAGGGCTGTTGAAATGTCTCTTTTTATTGAGATATGGTGGATTTACATGGTTTGTTAACCAAAAAGTTTGTTTTATGAAGCAAAGTCCATATTTTAGTAAAATAATCATAACAAAAGGGTAAATGGATCAACATATAGCGGTGTAGCTCGGTTGGTAGAGTGGCCGTGCCAGCAACTTGAGGGTTCCAGGTTCGATCCCCGCTTCCGCCATCCTAGTCACTGCTGTTGTGTCCTTGGGCAAGACACTTTACCCACCTTCTCCCAGTGCCACCCACACTGCTTTAAATTTAACTTAGATATTGGGTTTCACTATGTAAAAGCGCTTCGAGTCACTAGAGAAAAGTGCTATATAAATATACTTCACTTCACTTCACTTCACTTTAATCTCTTTACAGCAGGGTTGTCGAAACTAATTCCACTGAGGGCCGAACACTGAAAAATCAAGGCATGGCAAGGCCATTTTGATATCTTTAATCTTCAAAACCAATACAATATATAGAATTTTTTTTATAAAAATGTAGAAACAAGTCATATATATATATATATATATGACTTGTTTCTACATTTTTATAAAAAAATCTATATATTTTATTTTTATGTATATATATAATATATATATATATATGTATGTATGTATGTATGTACAGTATATATATATATATATATATATATATATATATATATATATATATATATATATATGCATATGTGTGTATATATATATATATATGTATATATATAATATATATATATATATAATATATATATATGCATATATGTATATATATATATGTATGTACAGTATATATATATATGCATATAAATATATATATATATATATGCATATATATATATATATATATATATATATATGCATATGTATATATATATATATGTATATATATGCATATGTATATATATATATATATGCTTATATATATATATATATATATATATTTATATGCATATATATATATATATATACTCTATATATATATATATACATATGCATATATATACATATATATATATACATATGCACATATATATATATATATATATATATATACTGTACATACATATATATATATGCATATATGTATATATATGTATATATGTATGTACAGTATATATATATATATATATGCATATATGTATATATATATATATGTATGTACAGTATATATATATATATATATATATATATATATATATATATATATATATATATATATATATATATATATATACACTTAGACAAACTTTAATGATCGACAAGGGAAATTGTTCCACACAGTAGCTTAGTTACAAAGGATGGAAAGGGTAAGGGTGGAAAGGATAATGCAAGGCAAGGCAAGGCAACTTTATTTGTATAGCACTTTTCATACACAAGTTAGACTCAAAGTGCTTCACAGACAACAAAGTGAAATGAAAGAAAATAAAAGCAAAATTAAAATGCAGACAATAAAAATAAAAACAGTGCAGAGGTTAAAAGTTAAAAGATTAAAAGATTTAGCTGAAAGCTAAGGCAAACATACAAGTTTTCAGTCAAGTTTTAAAAGTAGTCAGAGTTGGGGAAAGTCTGACATCTTCAGGAAGTTTATTCCAGCTATTTGTTGCATAGTGACTGAATGATGCTCTCCCTCGATTTGAGTTTACTCTGGGAACCGCTAACAGGTTGGTCTCAGAAGATCTTAGTGATCCAGAGGGCTTATATAGTGGGAGCATATCAGTGATATACTTCGGCCCTAGACCATGTAGTGATTTATATGTGAGCAGGAGGATTTTGAAATCAATTCTCTGATGTACAGGGAGCCAATGTAATGATTTAAGAATTGGTGTAATGTGCTCACATTTTTTGGTCTTTGTTAGAACTCTAGCAGCAGCGTTCTGAACAAGCTGTAGCTGCCTGACAGTTTTTTGGGGAAGACCTACTAGGAGACCATTACAATAGTCTAGCCTACTTGTAATAAAGGCAGGTACAAGTTTTTCTAAGTCTTGAGCTGACATGAGCCCTCTAAGTCTTGTTACATTTTTGAGGTGATAGTAGGCCGATTTTGTTACTGATTTGATTTGACTGTGTAAACCAAAAACAATTATCTCAGTTTTATCTTCATTTAGTTGTAGGAAATGTTGGCACATCCAGTGTTTGACTTGCTCAATGCACTGGCACAGAAGATCTATGGGGCGATAGTCATTTGGTGATAGCGCTACATAGATTTGGGTGTCATCGGCATAGCAATGATGATCAATGTTATTATTTTTGCATGATTTGTCCTAGTGATGCATGCTTGGTTATGCTTTAAAGTCATACTCAACAACGACTTTTTACTGTCAACTGAGTTTTGTTTTTTAATGTTTTCTGCTGGTGGTGTGCCTCCGGATTTGTTCAATGCAAAAAATGTGCCTCGGCTCAAAAAAGGTTGAAGAACACCGCATTAGATCAACTTCAGATCTATTTATTATGTAAACACATTTGTTTTATTTGTTATATAAATGTAATATTTGATGCATAGTAAATGGAGCCTTCAGTAGGTCAATAATTCATATAACAACATTGATTTTGATTCATTATTTCTCGCTCAGACCAAGCTGCGCTTCATTTAGTCCTCGCCTCACCCGGAATCTGTCCAGCAAGGCGGAGCTTTAAAAAATGTGTGTGTAGTTACCCATGATGTTGTCGTTTATTGGCAAATAGGACTATAGAGCACATATATTAGCCGCACCCACTAAATAATAGGGGACATTTTTTGCCATATATTAGCCGCACCGCATATATATACGTTGCAAAATGAATAATTTACACAGAAAGATAAATGTTTGTTATTACTCCTACAGACATCACACATGGGACAAATTAGTAAGTATAAAGAGTTTTAGATATATTGTAAAACTTACAAACGTGGCTCGGAGTGATAAATGGAGTATCCGTAAGAGTAGAAACGCTATTGACGGCTAGAAGACTGAACAGCATTCCGGTTGGGGGAAGAAAAAAAAAAAAGAAAAAAAGTACTTGTGGGAGTGAGCAAACTCATCCAAAAGATGGCGCCATAGCACAAACAATAAATATGCTTTGTTTTTGTTTTCCTGAAAAGTTTTTTTTATGGCCCCAGCCAAGAAAAAGCCATAAATTAGCCGCACCGTCTCACAAGCCGCAGGGCTCAAAGTGTATGAAAAAAGTAGCGGCTTATATAGTTCGTAATTTACAGGAATAGCATTGTCCTTATACAACTCGTAATTAATATTGATAATAATTTACTCAGAAAGATAAATGTTTGTTTATACTCCTACAGACATCACACATGGAACGAATTAGTAAGTATAAAGAGTTTTAGTTATATTGTAAAACTTACAAACGTGGCTTGGAGTGATATAGTTCGTAATTTACAGGAATATCATTGACTATATATAACTCGTAATTAATATTGATTAATTGCAGAAAAACAATTTTTTTATCATTACTTAGTGTACCTTAGACAGATAATTTTAAAGTTTTTAATACTCTCAACTATTGGCCGATTTTCTTGAAAACGTAAATTATCGCTATTGCCGATTATTGCCTTTCAGTGCCGATCACAACTATTGATAACCTATGGTTAATATTGTTTTCAATTTTAGTCCCCCTAATAGTGTGTTTCCTCCGTAAGTTAATAATAATCACCTCCTTTACGGCAAATAAACTACTATATTTCTTAGCGTCTTAAAGGGGCTTTTATTATGTAAAACCAACTTTTCTTACCTATTGGTACCTGCTGTTGTGTACTTGGGATCTGCATAAGTCCCGAAAATTCGAAATCAAACCGTGGAGGCATTGCGGCGATATTTATAAAATAATCTTGCCTTCCTTCATACTTCTCGCAAACGAGCCGTTTGAAATGTGCACAACTGGTGACATCACAAATTGGGGAACCGTTAGCGGATTATCCTTACGTGCATCCGTCGTCCGACAAACTTTATTTTTTGCTGTCCTCTTGGTGAGGGGCAGACTGGCTCGTATATGCACATGCGTCCTGCGCTGTTGCCATTTCTAATACAAAGTAGTGCATACTTCTCACTTACAGTATATCCGTCAGTAGACTCGCTATGGAAGCGCTAAAAACTACAACAAAGTGGACGGGAAGAAAACGCCGACCAAGTGGGGGCACGTAAATGAGACCGCCCACAAAACGGCGCATCCTTAAAAGACGGTCAGAAAGCGGCTTGAAGATAGTCTGCAAAACAGAATTTATGCAACACTTTGAGCAAAGAACCACCATTACATGTTATATAGACAAGTGTTTTTCAGCCTTTTTTGAGCCAAGGCACAAAATACGGAGGCACACAACCAGCAGAAAAGGTTAAAAAATTACACTTATTTTGAGTTTTTTTGTTGTTTCCTGTGTGTAGTGCTTTAGTTCCTGTCTTGCGCTGTTATTTTGGTGACCCTTCCTGTTTTGTTGGTGTTCTCCTGTAGCAGCTTCACGCCTTCCTTTGAGTGCTATTGCCCGCACCTGCTTTGTTTTCGCAATCAAGACTATTTAAGTTGCACATATGCTATCCTTTATGGGGACATTGTTGATTGTCATGTCATGTACGGATGTGCTTTGTGGACGCCGTCTTTGCTCCACACGCTGTAAGTTTTTGCTGTCGTCCAGCATTCTGTTTTTGTTGACTTTGTAGCCAGTTCAGTTTTACTTTTGTTTTGCATAGACATCCCTATGCTTCAGTGCCTTTTCCTAGCGGGACTTGCCTTTTGTTAATTTTTGGTTTAAGCGTTACATACCTTTTTACCTGCACGCTGTCTCCCGCTGTGCTCTGCATATTGGGATCACGACAAACCATCCTCGACGCGTTCCGACTTCTACAAAGCAATGAACTACCTGCTGCCGCCTACTGATATGGAGTACTACAAGATTACCCTGCCAAGCTCTACACAGCACAGGCACTAGACAACGGCACATTATGATTATTGATTTGCAGAAAATATTTTTTGGACCAATTAGGTGAAGTTGCATAATTTCCCACGGCACACCAGAAAATATCTCACGGCACAGTGGTTGAAAATCACTGATGTAGACCACAAGGAAGTGTTTTACATGTGAAAAAAAAATCTTTAAGTATAATTATCGTCCAAAAATATTTTTTTAAATCAGATTAATCACACTTTTGAATTGTGATTCAATATTATTAATCACGGTAAACTACTCGCTGGCAGAAGTTTAGATAACTTTAAAAAATACCCCAACATTTTGACACAAATGCAATTTTATTCTCAATGTCGTACACATTTCTTTCCAAAAAATTCACATAATTTATTTGCTCAGAAGTTAGTAACAATATTATCTAAAATGTCACAGAGCAGGGGTGTACATATATATATATATATATATATATATATATATATATATATATATATATATATATATATATATGTTTATTTGTGTGTATATATATATGTGTATATGTATGTGTGTGTGTATATATATATATATATGTACACACAGTATATTTATACAGTATATATATATATACAGTATGTATGTATATACAGTATATATATACACACAATATATATATATATATATATATATATATACAGTGTATATATACAGTATATATATATATATATATACAGTGTATATATACAGTACATATATATATATATATATATATATATATATATATGTATATCCCTCAATCATCAGGAGATGATTGAGGGAACCCCTCATGAAACAGGCCTGTAGAGATGAAGTAGTCTTGTGATTTTTTCCCCCCACACATATATATATATATATATATATATATATATATATATATATATATATATATATATATATATATATATATATATATATATATATATATATATATATATGTATATGTGTGTGGGTGTATATATATATGTGTATATGTATATAAGTATATATATATATATATATATATATTGTATATATTTATATATATATATATATATATATATATATATATATATATATATATATTGTATATATTTATGTATGTGTATATATTTATGTATGTGTATATATGTATATGACCTTTGAGGGCCACCATGATTGCAATGTGGACCCTCAATAAAATGAGTTTGACACCCCTCGCTAACTGTGTGTAGTGTAGCATGTTAAGGTGTTCCTCATCCTCCAGTGATAATGGTACTTGTAAGAAACTTAGTTTATTTGGAGGCGAGCTTTAAAAGCAGCTGTGTAAGGATGTTAGCTTCCAGCTCGTTGAGGATGCGTTCATACGTGTCATCAACATGCGACAACAATAGTATTGAAAGCTCTTTCGTCGACCAAGTGTTTGTCATGTATCACTCCGTTGTCCCTATTGCGCAATCCTGGTAAGAACCGAGCAGGACGGTCACGTATGACGCTTGTTACGATGCTAAAGCTGTTAAGGTGCACCTGTTAGCGCGAGCTTGAACGCACCACTGGGGCCGTTAGCGCCCCAGCTCAGAGCCGCAACATCTGGAGAAGATTCCTGAAGACGGCGTCGTCTTAAAAACCGGAGGATGTGTGAG
>NC_084584.2:16495000-16502500 GCF_033978685.3 Nerophis lumbriciformis | reverse complement strand
GCTCCTTCCCCCCCCAGCGAAGTGACGTTCCACGTCCCAAGAGCCAGCTTATGTAGCCAAGGATCGGACCGCCAAGTGCCCTGCCCTCGGCTTCCGCCCAGCTCACACTGCACCCGACCTCTATGGCCCCTGCTATGGGTGGTGAGCCCATTGGAGGGGGGACCCACGTTGCCTCTTCGGGCTGTGCCCGGCCGGGCCCCATGGGGACAGGCCCGGCCACCAGGCGCTCGCCATCGTGCCCCACCTCCGGGCCTGGCTCCAGAGGGGGGCCCCGGTGACCCGCGTCCGGGCGAGGGAAATCTGGGTCCTTGGTTTGTGTTCTTCATCGAGGTCTTCGAGCTGCTCTTTGTCTGATCCCTCACCTAGGACCAGTTTGCCTTGGGAGACCCTACCAGGGGCATAGAAACCCCCGGACAACATAGCTCCTAGGATCATTGGGACACGCAAACTCCTCTACCACGGTAAGGTGGCAGCTCAGTATGTATGTATGTATATATACATATCTACATATGTATGTATGTAGATATGTATATATATATATATATATATATATATATACATACATATATATATATATATATATATATATACATACATATATATATATATATATATATATATATATATATATATATATATATATATATATATATATATATATATGTGTGTATATATAATTTTTTATATATATACAGTATATATATATATATATATATATGTGTGTGTGTGTGTATATTCATAAATGTTTTATATTTATATATATGTATGTATGTATGTATGTATATATATATATATATATATATAAATGTATATATATATAAATGTATATGTGCACACATATTAATATGGTTATATAACTAATATAATTGGATATTAAGAGTATGTGATGGTTCAACTTCTACGTTGTTTACTTCCGTGACAACCTCCTTAAAGTTAATCAGTCAGAAATATCAAGCAGCTTAAATGCGCTAAACATGTATAAGTGTGGAGACTGTTTTGCATTTTTCCCATCGTGCTTTGTCATGGGTTTAAATGGGTGTAAGTTTGAGTGTTCTTATGGTACAAAGACGTTTTTATAATGTCCACAACGTTCACTGAGCAGGTCGTGTTGTGTGTGTGACCATGTCTGTTCACATTTTGTGTTGGCTGTTTTTTGGTTTTTTTTGCACCATGACTAAGGAAGGTTGTTTGCATTGGGTCATATGAGTAACTGCTGTGCATATTTTCATTCAGAGCATAATTAAAGGTCATTAATTAGAAATATTCATGTTTTACACTAATTGGCGACATAATAGTAGCATTAAATTTGTTAGACAATTCAAAGGAATGCAATCCCCATGTGGGTAGATCCCTTATTTATCCAAATTGAAGATGTCGGCGGGCCGCACTTGACTTGCGGCCTGTAGTTTGGACACCCCTGATTTAAACCACTTGCACACAAAAACATTTTTTAAACTATTTTCCACCTCCAGAATATTCATAATTTTCCCATGATTCCATATTTTTCCTGTAACAATTCCCTTTAATTTTAGGAATTCTTACTGCTTCCATCCATTTCTTACTTCCACATTTTTCGAAACATTAAAAAAATTCAGCTCATTTTTAAACATTCAGGCTCGTTTCCACATTGCAAAAATTCACAAGAAAATGAAAATAATTTTCCCACATTTCCCAAACTTTTCAGCATCAAAACTTGTTACCAGGAATGTAACGATAAATCGATATATCGATTTATATTCCTAAGAATCAACTACATCTATCTCAGGTATCGATCCAATATCGATTTGAGAGGCTATCGATTAATTTTGTCGATACAGGAAAAAAGGGAAATATTGGATTTAAGACTGTCCGACTTCATATGAAGTTAAGCACTTTTAATGATGAGATTGTTAAATGTTATTCAAGTCTGTCCATCCCTCCGTGGCGTCATCGCCATCAGCCGTCAAAACAAAAAAGTGTATCTGCTATCATAGCTGTTTATTTAAATGAGAAGTAGCAGGTCAAACCATTGCTTATTTAATCCGATTGCACTCTATTTTAGTTATAAATATTGTAATATTTTATGTTAAGCGACAGCAGAAGTACCTGGTAATTCTGTTAAAATGTTGGTTACTTTCATGAAAATGTTTAAAAGTTGAAAAAGTAAGCCGAGAATGTTTCCTCTGGTAAATTCCAGCTAAAGTGTTGGTTGCACTTTATTCAAGCAAGATGTGAATGCATTATTCAAGTACAAACCCCGTTTCCATATGAGTTGGGAAATTGTGTTAGATGTAAATATAAACAGAATACAATGATTTGCAAATCATTTCCAACCCATATTCAATTGAATGCACTACAAAGACAAGATATTTGATGTTCAAAGTCTAAACTTTTTTTTTTTTTTGCAAATAATAATTAACTTAGAATTTCATGGCTGCAACACGTGCCAAAGTAGTTGGGAAAGGGCATGTTCACCACTGTGTTACATGGCCTTTCCTTTTAACAACACTCAGTAAATGATTGGGTACTGAGGAGACACATTTTTTAAGCTTCTCAGGTGGAATTCTTTCCCATTCTTGCTTGATGTACAGCTTAAGTTGTTCAACAGTCCGGGGGTCTCCGTTGTGGTATTTTAGGCTTCATAATGCGCCACACATTTTCAATGGGAGACAGGTCTGGACTACAGGCAGGCCAGTCTAGTACCCGCACTCTTTTACTATGAAGCCACGTTGATGTAACACGTGGCTTGGCATTGTCTTGCTGAAATAAGCAGGGGCGTCCAAGATAACGTTGCTTGGATGGCAACATATGTTGCTCCAAAACCTGTATGTACCTTTCAGCATTAATGGCGCCTTCACAGATGTGTAAGTTACCCATGTCTTGGGCACTAATACACCCCCATACCATCACAGATGCTGGCTTTTCAACTTTGCGCCTATAACAATCCGGATGGTTCTTGTCCTCTTTGGTCCCGAGGACACAACGTCCACAGTTTCCAAAATCAATTTGAAATGTGGACTCTTCAGACCACAGAACACTTTTCCACTTTGTATCAGTCCATCTTAGATGAGCTCAGGCCCAGCGAAGCCGACTGCGTTTCTGGGTGTTGTTGATAAACGGTTTTCGCCTTGCATAGGAGAGTTTTAACTTGCACTTGCAGATGTAGCGACCAACTGTAGTTACTGACAGTGGGTTTCTGAAGTGTTCCTGAGCCCTGCTTATTTCAGCAAGACAATGCTAAGCCACGTTCAGCACGTGTTACAACAGCGTGTCTTTGTAAAAAAAGAGTGTGGGTACTTTCCTGGCCCGCCTGCAGTCCAGACCTGTCTCCCATCGAAAATGTGTGGCGCATTATGAAGCGTAAAATACGACAGCGGAGACCCCGGACTGTTGAACGACTGAAGCTCTACATAAATCAAGAATGGGAAAGAATTCCACTTTCAAAGCTTCAACAATTAGTTTCCTCAGTTCCCAATCGTTTATTGAGTGTTGTTAAAAGAAAAGGTGATGTAACACAGTGGTGAACATGCCCTTTCCCAACAACTTTGGCACGTGCTGCAGCCATGAAATTCTAAGTTAATTATTATTTGCAAAAAAAAAAAAAAAAAGTTCATGAGTTTGAACATCAAATATGTTGTCTTTGTAGTGCATTCAACTGAATATGGGTTGAAAAGGATTTGCAAATCATTGTATTCCGTTTATATTTACATCTAACACAATTTCCCAACTCATATGGAAACAGGGTTTGTAAAAAAAGGAAATATCTTCGCTGAATTGTATCAGCAACCGCAAGTATCACATTGAATCGTTGTTTAAATTAATTACACTTCTTGTTCTTCTTGTTCTTCTTCATCTTCTTTTTCTTCTTGTTCTTCTTCTCTTGTTGTTGTTCTTCTTTTCTCCTTCTTTTATTTTTGCTCTTCTTCTTCTTCTTCTTTTATTCCTGCTCTTGTTCCTGTTCTTCTTCCTCTTCTTCTTCTACTTCTTCTTTTCTGCTTCCTCTTTTTCTTTCTCTTCTTGTTCTTGTTTTCCTTCTTATTATTGTTCTTCTTCTTCTTCTTTTCTCCTTCCTCTTCTCCTTCCTCTTCTTGTTCTTGTTTTTCTTCTTATCATTGTTCTCGTTCTTCATCTTCTTCTTTTCTGCTTCCTTTTCTCCTTCCTCTTCTTGTTCTTGTTTTTCTTCTTATCCTTGTTCTCGTTCTTCCTCTTTTTCTTTTCTGCTTCCTCTTCTTTTTCCTCTTCATCTTCTTGTTCTTGTTTTTCTTCTTCTTTCCCCTGTTCTTCGTATCCCTTCTAGTTCTTGTTCTTCTTCATGTTCATTTTCCTCTATTTCTTCCTTTTCCTCTTCCTATTCCTATTCCCCTTCTTATTGTTATTGTTCTTCTTCTTCCTCTTCTTCTCCTGTTTCCTCTTCATCTTCTTGATCTTGTTCTTCTACCTCTTCTTGTCTTCTTCTTCTTCCTCTTCTTGTTCGTGTTCTTCTTTTCTTGTTCTTGTTCTTCTTGTTCTTGTTCTTCATCTTGTTCTTGTTCTTCTTCGTGTTCTTTTTGTTTTTCTTCTTAATGTTTTCTTTCTCTTTTTGTTCATCTTCTTGTACTTGTCCTTCTTCATATTCCTCTTCTTGTTTTTCTTCTTCATGTTCATGTTCTTGTTTTTTTCTTGTTCTTCTTGTTCTTGTTCTTCATCTTGTTCTTGTTCTTTTTCTTGTTCTTTTTGTTTTTCTTCTTAATGTTTTCTTTCTCCTTTTGTTCATCTTTTTGTACTTGTTCTTCTTCATATTCCTCTTCTTATTTTTCTTCTTCATGTTCATGTTCTTGTTTTTTTCTTGTTCTTCTTCTTGTTCTTCTTCTCGTTCTTCTTCTTTTTCATGTTCATTTTCCTCTATTTCTTCCTCTTCCTCTTTCTCTTCCTATTCCTCTTCCCCTTCTTATTGTTATTGTTCTTCTTCTTCCTCTTCTTCTCCTTTTTCCTCTTCATCTTCTTGCTCTTGTTCGTCTACCTCTTCTTGTCTTCTTCTTCTTCCTCTTCTTGTTCGTGTTCTTCTTTTCTTGTTCCTGTTTTTCTTGTTCTTGTTCTTCATCTTGTTCTTGTTCTTCTTCGTGTTCTTTTTGTTTTTCTTCTTAATGTTTTCTTTCTCTTTTTGTTCATCTTTTTGTACTTGTCCTTCATGTTCCTCTTCTTGTTTTTCTTCTTCATGTTCATGTTCTTGTTTTTTTCTTGTTCTTCTTCTTCATCTTGTTCTTGTTCTTCTTCTTGTTCTTTTTGTTTTTCTTCTTAATGTTTTCTTCCTTTTTTGTTCATCTTTTTGTGCTTGTTCTTCTTCATATTCCTCTTCTTATTTTTCTTCTTCATGTTCATGTTCTTGTTTTTTTCTTGTTCTTCTTCTTGTTCTTCTTCTCGTTCTTCTTCTCGTTCATGTTTTTCATGTTCTTCTTGTTTTTCCATTTTCTTCTTGTTCTTATTCTCCTGTGCTTCTTTCTCGTACTTATTTTTTTCTTGTTCTTATTCTTTTTCATTCTTCACCTCCTCCTCCTTCATCTTCTGCTCCTTCTCACTCTTCTTCCTCTTTCTCTTCCTATTCCTCTTCCCCTTCTTAATGTTATTGTTCTTCTTCTTCCTCTTCTTCTTCTTCTCCTTTTTCCTCTTCATCTTCTTGCTCTTGTTCTTCTACCTCTTCTTGTCTTCTTCTTCTTCCTCTTCTTGTTCGTGTTCTTCTTTTCTTGTTCCTGTTTTTCTTGTTCTTGTTCTTGTTCTTCATCTTGTTCTTGTTCTTCTTCTTGTTCTTCTTGTTTTTCTTCTTAATGTTTTCTTTCTCTTTTTGTTCATCCTCTTGTACTTGTCCTTCTTCATATTCCTCTTCTTGTTTTTCTTCTTCATGTTCATGTTCTTGTTTTTTTTCTTGTTCTTCTTGTTCTTGTTCTTCATCTTGTTCTTGTTCTTCATCTTGTTCTTGTTCTTCTTCTTGTTCTTTTTGTTTTTCTTCTTAATGTTTTCTTCCTTTTTTTGTTAATCTTTTTGTACTTGTTCTTCTTCATATTCCTCTTCTTATTTTTCTTCTTCATTTTCATGTTCTTGTTTTTTTCTTGTTCTTTTTCTTGTTCTTCTTCTCGTTCTTCTTCTTTTTCATGTTCATTTTCCTCTATTTCTTCCTCTTCCTCTTTCTCTTCCTATTCCTCTTCCCCTTCTTATTGTTATTGTTCTTCTTCCTCTTCTTCTCCTTTTTCCTCTTCATCTTCTTGCTCTTGTTCTTCTACCTCATCTTGTCTTCTTCTTCTTCCTTTTCTTGTTCCTGTTTTTCTTGTTCTTGTTCTTCTTGTTCTTGTTCTTCATCTTGTTCTTGTTCTTCTTCTTGTTCTTTTTTTTTTCTTAATATTTTCTTTTTCTTTTTGTTCATCTTTTTGTACTTGTCCTTCATATTCCTCTTCTTGTTTTTCTTCTTCATGTTCATGTTCTTGTTTTTTCCTTGTTCTTCTTCTTGTTCTTCTTCTCGTTCTTCTTCTTTTTCATGTTAATTTTCCTCTATTTCTTCCTCTTCCTCTTTCTCTTCCTATTCCTCTTCCCCTTCTTATTGTTATTGTTCTTCTTCTTCCTCTTCTTCTCCTTTTTCCTCTTCATCTTCTTGCTCTTGTTCTTCTACCTCTTCTTGTCTTCTTCTTCTTCTTCCTCTTCTTGTTCGTGTTCTTCTTTTCTTGTTCCTGTATTTCTTGTTCTTGTTCTTCTTGTTCTTGTTCTTCATCTTGTTCTTGTTCTTCTTCGTGTTCTTTTTGTTTTTCTTCTTAATGTTTTCTTTCTCTTTTTGTTCATCTTCTTGTACTTGTCCTTCTTCATATTCCTCTTCTTGTTTTTCTTGTTCATGTTGTTGTTTTTTTCTTGTTCTTCTTGTTCTTCTTCTTTTTCATGTTCATTTTCCTCTATTTCTTCCTCTTCCTATTCCTCTTCCCCTTCTTATTGTTATTGTTCTTCTTCTTCCTCTTCTTTTCCTTTTTCCTCTTCATCTTCTTGCTCTTGTTCTTCTACCTCTTCTTGTCTTCTTCTTCTTCCTCTTCTTGTTCGTGTTCTTCTTTTCTTGTTCTTGTTCTTCATCGTGTTCTTTTTGTTTTTCTTCTTAATGTTTTCTTTCTCTTTTTGTTCATCTTCTTGTACTTGTCCTTTTTCATATTCTTCTTCTTGTTTTTCTTCTTAATGTTCATGTTCTTGTTTTTTTCTTGTTCTTCTTGTTCTTTTTGTTTTTCTTCTTAATGTTTTCTTTCTCTTTTTGTTCATCTTTTTGTACTTGTTCTTCTTCATATTCCTCTTCTTGTTTTTATTCTTCATGTTCATGTTTTTGTTTTTTTTCTTGTTTTTCTTCTCGTTCTTCTTCTCGTTCTTCTTCTTTTTCATGTTTTTCATGTTCTTCTCGTTTTTCCATTTTCTTCTTGTTGTTCTTATTCTCCTGTTCTTCTTTCTCGTACTTCTTTTTTTCTTGTTCTTAGTCTTTTTCACTCTTCACCTCCTCCTCTTTCATCTTCTGCTCTTTCTCAC